>NW_027226001.1:0-29799 GCF_038994185.2 Dermacentor albipictus | reverse complement strand
CATGGATTTGTGCCAAAACGCGTTTTAAGCATGCATATGCATCTTTTGGTAGACGCGATTGCAGGTTTCTGCAAAACCACACGATATGCATGCAAATGGTGCTTTTGGCAGAACGCGCACGCGGATTTCTACCAAAGGACGTGAAAAGCATGCCGATGCTGCTCTTTTTAGCACCCGCACATGGATTTGTGCCAAAACACGTTTTAAGCATGCACAAGCATCTTTTGGTAGACGCGGATGCAGTTTTCTGCAAAACCACACGATATGCATGCAAATGGTGCTTTTGGCAGAACGCGCACGTGGATTTCCACCAAACGACGTGAAAAGCATGCCGATGCTGCTCTTTTTAGCACCCGCACATGAAATCGTGCCAAAACGCGTTTTAAGCATGCATATGCATCTTTTGGTAGACGTGATTGCAGTTTTCTGCAAAACCCCACGATATGCATGCAAATGGTGCTTTTGGCAGAACGCGCGCGTGGATTTCTACCAAACGACGTGAAAAGCATGCCGATGCTGGTCTTTTTAGCACCCGCACGTGGATACGTGCCAAAACGCGTTTTAAGCATGCATATGCATCTTTAGGTAGACGCGATTGCAGTTTTCTGCAAAACCACACGATATGCATGCAAATGGTGCTTTTGGCAGAACGCGCTCGTGGATATCTGCCAAACGACGTGAAAAGCATGCCGATGCTGCTCTTTTTAGCACCCGCACATGGCTTCGTGCCAAAACGCGTTTTAAGCATGCATATGCATCTTTTGGTAGACGCGATTGCAGTTTTCTGCAAAACCACACGATATGTATGCAAATGGTGCTTTTGGCAGAACGCGCACGTGGATTTCTACCAAAGGACGTGAAAAGCATGCCGATGCTGCTCTTTTTAGCACCCGCACATGGATTTGTGCCAAAACACGTTTTAAGAATGCACAAGCATCTTTTGGTAGACGCGGATGCAGTTTTCTGCAAAACCACACGATATGCATGCAAATGGTGCTTTTGGCAGAACACACACGTGGATTTCTACCAAACGACGTGAAAAGCATGCCGATGCTGGTCTTTTTAGCACCCGCACATGGATACGTGCCAAAACGCGTTTTAAGCATGCATATGCATCTTTTGGTAGACGCGATTGCAGTTTTTTGCAAAACCACAGGATATGCATGCAAATGGTGCTTTTGGCAGAAGGGGCACGTGGAGTTCTACCAAACGACGTGAAAAGCATGCCGATGCTGCTCTTTTTAGCACCCTCACGTGGATTTGTGCCAATACGCGTTTTAAGCATGCATATGCATCTTTTGGTAGACGCGATTGCAGTTTTCTGCAAAACACGATATGCATGCAAATGGTGCTTTTGGCAGAACACGCACGTGGATTTCTACCAAACGACGTGAAAAGCATGCCGATGCTGCTCTTTTTAGCACCCGCACATGGAATCGTGACAAAACGCGTTTTAAGCATGCATATGCATCTTTTGGTAGACGCGATTGCAGTTTTCTGCAAAACCCCACGATATGCATGCAAATGGTGCTTTTGGCAGAACGCGCACGTGGATTTCTACCAAACGACGTGAAAAGCATGCCGATGCTGCTATTTTTAGCACCCGCACATGGATTTGTGCCAAAACGCGTATTAAGCTTGGATATGCACCTTATGCACGTTATTGCTGCCTCTATTGCTGCCTTCACTGCTTTGAATGCTATTATGACAACCGATACTTGTCTTTCGTGTTGTGAAGAACTTTCAAATGATGAGGAATCCATGAAATGTATTGAGTGTTGTCAATACTACCACCTAGGCAAATGTTCTGGCATAAGTGAACGCGCATTCAAGACGAAAACTGAGGAAGCAAAGAACACATTGAAATGTCCGACATGTCGCATGACCGCTTCGCGCAAAGTGCACCGTAACAATGACTTACCTTCAACTGTCCTTAAGCAACTTGCTGCAATTAATGGCAGTCTGGTAAATCTAACTGCCAAAGTGGAAGACTTGTCAAACCTAAAGGAAACTGTCGGTAACATTGAAAAGTTTGTTCAACATGTGTCAGACAAGTATGATGCTCTCCTACAAACGTCTGACAGACATGAGGGGCAGATCGAGAGCCTTAGCAAGAGAGTAGAAGTCTTAGAGGCACACCAAGACAAAAATGAAGTTGCAAGGCTAACTAAGGAGCTAAACGAATTGCAGCAATACAGTAGGCGTCACAACATGGAAATTCACCGTATATCTTTCACCGAAAAAGAAAACCTTCTCGGAAAACTGAATAATCTTGCTCAGAAACTCGAGCTTCCCCTGCTGAATGAGTGTGATGTGGACGGTTTGCATCGCCTGCCAGCACGTGTTAACAAAGTGCCTATCATTCTCATAAGGTTTTCCCGCCAATCTGTGAAAGAAAACTGGCTTGCAAAGCGTAAAGCTGTGAAGAAGTGTGATAAAGACATTTCCTTTTTCGATAACCTGACGGCACTGAACAGAAAGCTTTTATGGCTTGCCAAATCAAGAGCAGGTGAACAAGGCTACCAATTTTCATGGTGTTCCGATGGAAAGGTCTTTGTAAGGAAAGAACCTGGCGCAAGGGCAATAAGGATTGCCTCTGAACAAGACCTTGAGCTAATTGCTTAAGTTGGTTTCTTTTTTATTGCTGCTGTTATTGTTAACCTTCACGATGTATTATACTAGCGACTCCCTTAACACGTTCATAAATGAAAATAGCGATTGCAAACATTTTTCCTTATATCATTTGAATGCACAAAGCCTCAGAAATAAGATTGCTGAAATTGAGGCTGATCTCGAGCTCATAAAATGTCACTTTGACATAATTGGATTCACAGAAACATGGTATATATCAAATAGCGATGTTACACAGTTAACAGGTTATGACAATGTCTCTGTATTTAGAAAAGGAAGACGTGGCGGTGGCGTATCTTTGTATATAAAGCAAGAGATTGATTATGGGGTTCTTCCGGAATTCACCGTAGTTTGTGATGACTTTGAAACAGTTGGTGTGACCAATCAGAATACAATTATACTTCTCACGTACCGACCCCCTCACGGATTAGTCAGCACCTTTTTTACTTACGTTGAGTCCTTTCTTGAATATGCTACCTTCACTAAACGACATGTTATTATATTTGGTGACATGAATATTGATTTATTAGGAAGCAACGCTAGCCAGGTGCATCTCCTCGAGTTGATGTTATCATATGGTTGTGAAAATATTGTAGATAAGCCCACACGAATCAGTCAACACTCTGAAACGCTCATAGACTTGTGCTTCACTAATTTACCTTTAAATAAAATAACATCCGGTGTAATTTTGACGAGCTTAAGTGATCACTTTCCTTTTTTTGCCTTCTTTTCCTTGGTGAAAAAAATGGATCGAACTAATTTCCTCCGACGAATAATCAATGAGAATAACATTGCGCAGTTCCATTCATTGATGGCTGACGTAGTCTGGGATGATATATATAGTGAAAGCAACCCGTGTAAGGCATATAACATTTTTCTAGAGAAAGTGCTTCGCCACTATAACAGTGCTTTTCCACTCGTGGCTATAAAAAAGCACAGGAGGATAAGAAAAGAGTGGATTACTCCGGTATTATACAGACGTATAAGCAGAAAAAACTGGCTGTTTGCTCGTTTCATAAAAACGAAAAATCCGGTTCATTTCACGGAATTTAAAAAATTTCGTAACAACTTAACTTCAGATCTTAAGAAAGCAAAATCAGCTTACTACGACAACAAATTTTCCACAGTCATGAACAGCCCTAAACTATTGTGGCAAACAGCTAACAACATCATAAAAGGTGGCAAAGCACGCATTCCGCTGGATTTTTACATCGACGGTACAAGATTTTCAGGGGTACCACTTGCAAACAAGTTTAACGAACATTTTCTCAATGCAGGTTCGCCAAATTGCTCACGCATGAGCCAAGCGTTAACGCCTATCACTTCATATGTTCCTTCCACTAATAGCAATTCACTGTTTCTGATACCTACATCGGAGGAAGAAGTTGAAGGTATTGTAAAGGCAATGAAGGGTGGGTGCTCGCCAGGAAATGACGATATTAGTGTACGCCCCATCAAGGCCGTACTTCCATTACTTGTGGGTCCTCTAGTACATATTTGTAATCTCATATTAGAGACCGGTATATTCCCTGAAAAAATGACAGTTGCACGCGTAACCTTAATATTCAAAGGAGGAGGAAAAAATGATCTAAATAATTATAGACCTATTTCTGTTTTGCCGCTCTTTTCTAAGATCCTCGAACGCATAATATAGACGAGGTTAAACAAATTTTTAAATGCTCATAATATAATATGTAAACAACAATATGGATTTCAGGCTGGAAAATCAACGGAGACAGCACTGCTATTCATAAAGGACCGTATTTTGGAAAACTTTGAACAAAAACTATATACACTGGGTATTTTTCTTGACTTCCGAAAAGCCTTTGATTCTATTAAACATGAAATTCTTATGGAAAAACTGGGAAAGTATGGTATCAGAGGAATAGCACATGAACTGATAGACAGTTATCTCAAAGGAAGAAAACAATACACTAGTATGAATCAATTTCTGTCAGATATAGGAATAATTAAGTAAGGTGTACCGCAAGGATCTATTCTTGGGCCTTTGTTATTTATTTTATACATCAATGACATCGTTAACATCCCCCTGACACCTGATATTATCCTTTACGCGGATGACACTAATGTCTTCTTTTCTGGTTCAAATCTAGCCTCACTTGAACAACATGCAAATCAGTGGCTGAGTCAGCTACAGATCTGGTTAAACAACAATGAACTTGACTTAAATATAAAGAAAACACAATATATTATTTTCCGTGCCAAAACTAAGCCCTTGAATCATCACGTCCAACTACAGATCTATAATACCAATCTGTTGCCAACAAATTCTTGCCGCTTCCTGGGCGTCTGTTTCAAATATGACTTAACATGGACAGACCACGTGGATCAGGTCCGTTTGAAGGCATCTAGGTCCATCGGTTTGTTGCAACGCGTAAAATATCTTTTACCTCTGTGCTTGAGAAAGCAGATTTATTTTTCCGTAGTTCACTTCTACTTTATGTACTGTCAGCTAGTTTGGGGTACATGTAACAAATCAGATTCAGACCGCCTTTTCTCGCTTCAGTTCAGGGCGTTGAAGACGGTATTCCGTTCCGCACCTGTTGTCAAGGAATCCCTGTATGACGCAGTTAAGGTACTGCCGTACTATCAACTTTACAGCTTCTCATTGGCTGTACTCATTTTTCATTACATTAAGCAAGATTTTACATCCTTCCGCACTAAGTACTTAAACAGGAACCTTACCCATAACTTGCGCACTGTATCTATGGTTTGGTCTAAGCCACGCACAAATTATGGTACTCACATCATAGACAACCAAATAGTTACACTCTGTAACACTTATCCTTCAATGATCAACTGCATAAATGATTGCCAAACCCTTTCTCAATTTAAAAAAAAATGAAAATGATGCTTTATTCTCCGGCCTCTTTTGCTTAGAATTGTACCTTTCTTTTATTTTGATCAAGTGCTATTTGAATGATTCTCTACATCATTGTTTCCGTGAATTAGAATGTTGAATTCAATGTATAATATTAAATCATAGGATAATTTGTCATATGTGACACAGTTTTGTATTTCTGAACTTCCACTGATTTCTTTGACTTTGCAATGTAGTGAGATCTGCAGAATGCAGTATTTTGTCGTGCCGACCTGCTGTCATAATGTGATCCCGAGGTGAAGACCCTGTCAGGAGGCATTGTTGCCTCCTTTTGTCGCGCCTCGTGGACATTATGTACTATCTGTAAGTCCGAATAAACTGAATTGAATTGAATTGAATTGGTAGACGCGATTGCAGTTTTCTGCAAAACCACACGATATGCATGGAAATGGTGCTTTTGGCAGAACGCGCACGAGGATTTCTACCAAACGACGTGAAAAGCATGCCGATGCTGCTCTTTTTAGCACCCGCACATGGATTTGTGCCAAAACGCGTTGTAAGCATGCATATGCATCTTTTGGTAGACGCGATTGCAGTTTTCTGCAAAACCACACGATATGCATGCAAATGGTGCTTTTGGCAGAACGCGCACTTGGATTTCTACCAAACGACGTGAAAAGCATGCCGATGCTGCTCTTTTTAGCACCCGCACATGGATTCGTTCCAAAACGCGTTTTAAGCATGCATATGCATCTTTTGGTAGACGCGATTGCAGTTTTCTGCAAAACCACACGATATGCATGCAAATGGTGCTTTTGGCAGAACGCGCACGTGGATTTCTACCAAACAACGTGAAAAGCATGCCGATGCTGCTCTTTTTAGCACCCGCACATGGATTTGTGCCAAAACGCGTTTTAAGCATGCATATGCATCTTTTGGTAGACGCGATTGCAGGTTTCTGCAAAACCACACGATATGCATGCAAATGGTGCTTTTGGCAGAACGCGCACGCGGATTTCTACCAAAGGACGTGAAAAGCATGCCGATGCTGCTCTTTTTAGCACCCGCACATGGATTTGTGCCAAAACACGTTTTAAGCATGCAGAAGCATCTTTTGGTAGACGCGGATGCAGTTTTCTGCAAAACCACACGATATGCATGCAAATGGTGCTTTTGGCAGAACGCGCACGTGGATTTCTACCAAACGACGTGAAAAGCATGCCGATGCTGCTCTTTTTAGCACCCGCACATGAAATCGTGCCAAAACGCGTTTTAAGCATGCATATGCATCTTTTGGTAGACGTGATTGCAGTTTTCTGCAAAACCCCACGATATGCATGCAAATGGTGCTTTTGGCAGAACGCGCGCGTAGATTTCTACCAAACGACGTTAAAAGCATGCCGATGCTGGTCTTTTTAGCACCCGCACGTGGATACGTGCCAAAACGCGTTTTAAGCATGCATATGCATCTTTAGGTAGACGCGATTGCAGTTTTCTGCAAAACCACACGATATGCATGCAAATGGTGCTTTCGGCAGAACGCGCACGTGGATTTCTACCAAACGACGTGAAAAGCATGCCGATGCTGCTCTTTTTAGCACCCGCACATGGATTCGTGCCAAAACGCGTTTTAAGCATGCATATGCATCGTTTGGTAGACGCGATTGCAGTTTTCAGTAAAACCACACGATATGCATCCAAATGGTGCTTTTGGCAGAACGCGCGCGTGGATATCTGCCAAACGACGTGAAAAGCATGCCGATGCTGCTCTTTTTAGCACCCGCACATGGCTTCGTGCCAAAACGCGTTTTAAGCATGCATATGCATCTTTTGGTAGACGCGATTGCAGTTTTCTGCAAAACCACACGATATGCATGCAAATGGTGCTTTTGGCAGAACGCGCACGTGGATTTCTACCAAAGGACGTGAAAAACATGCCGATGCTGCTCTTTTTAGCACCCGCAAATGGATTTGTGCCAAAACACGTTTTAATAATGCACAAGCTTCTTTTGGTAGACGCGGATGCAGTTTTCTGCAAAACCACACGATATGCATGCAAATGGTGCTTTTGGCAGAACGCACACGTGGATTTATACCAAACGACGTGAAAAGCATGCCGATGCTGGTCTTTTTAGCACCCGCACATGGATACGTGCCAAAAAGCGTTTTAAGCATGCATATGCATCTTTTGGTAGACGCGATTGCAGTTTTTTGCAAAACCACAGGATATGCATGCAAATGGTGCTTTTGGGAGAACGCGCACGTGGATTTCTACCAAACGACGTGAAAAGCATGCCGATGCTGCTCTTTTTAGCACCCGCACATGGATTTGTGCCAAAACGCGTATTAAGCATGGATATGGACCTTTTGGTAGACGCGATTGCAGTTTTCTGCAAAACCACACGATATGCATGGAAATAGTGCTTTTGGCAGAACGCGCACGTGGATTTCTACCAAACGACGTGAAAAGCATGCCGATGCTGCTCTTTTTAGCACCCGCACATGGATTTGTGCCAAAACGCGTTGTAAGCATGCATATGCATCTTTTGGTAGACGCGATTGCAGTTTTCTGCAAAACCACACGATATGCATGCAAATGGTGCTTTTGGCAGAACGCGCACTTGGATTTCTACCAAACGACGTGAAAAGCATGCCGATGCTGCTCTTTTTAGCACCCGCACATGGATTCGTGCCAAAACGCGTTTCAAGCATGCATATGCATCTTTTGGTAGACGCGATTGCAGTTTTCTGCAAAACCACACGATATGCATGCAAATGGTGCTTTTGGCAGAACGGGCACGTGGAGTTCTACCAAACGACGGGAAAAGCATGCCGATGCTGCTCTTTTTAGCACCCTCACATGGATTTGTGCCAATACGCGTTTTAAGCATGCATATGCATCTTTTGGTAGACGCGATTGCAGTTTTCTGCAAAACAACACGATATGCATGCAAATGGTGCTTTTGGCAGAACACGCACGTGGATTTCTACCAAACGACGTGAAAAGCATGCCGATGCTGCTCTTTTTAGCACCCGCACATGGAATCGTGCCAAAACGCGTTTTAAGCATGCATATGCATCTTTTGGTAGACGCGATTGCAGTTTTCTGCAAAACCCCACGATATGCATGCAAATGGTGCTTTTGGCAGAACGCGCACGTGGATTTCTACCAAACGACGTGAAAAGCATGCCGATGCTGCTCTTTTTAGCACCCGCACATGGATTTGTGCCAAAACGCGTATTAAGCATGGATATGCACCTTTTGGTAGACGCGATTGCAGTTTTCTGCAAAACCACACGATATGCATGGAAATGGTGCTTTTGGCACAACGCGCACGTGGATTTCTACCAAACGACGTGAAAAGCATGCCGATGCTGCTCTTTTTAGCACCCGCACATGGATTTGTGCCAAAACGCGTTGTAAGCATGCATATGCATCTTTTGGTAGACGCGATTGCAGTTTTCTGCAAAACCACACGATATGCATGCAAATGGTGCTTTTGGCAGAACGCGCACTTGGATTGCTACCAAACGACGCGAAAAGTATGCCGATGCTGCTCTTTTTAGCACCCGCACATGGATTCGTGCCAAAACGCGTTTCAAGCATGCATATGCATCTTTTGGTAGACGCGATTGCAGTTTTCTGCAAAACCACACGATATGCATGCAAATGGTGCTTTTGGCAGAACGGGCACGTGGAGTTCTACCAAACGACGTGAAAAGCATGCCGATGCTGCTCTTTTTAGCACCCGCACATGGATTTGTGCCAATACGCGTTTTAAGCATGCATATGCATCTTTTGGTAGACGCGATTGCAGTTTTCTGCAAAACAACACGATATGCATGCAAATGGTGCTTTTGGCAGAACGCGCACGTGGATTTCTACCAAACGACGTGAAAAGCATGCCGATGCTGCTCTTTTTAGCACCCGCACATGAAATCGTGCCAAAACGCGTTTTAAGCATGCATATGCATCTTTTGGTAGACGCGATTGCAGTTTTCTGCAAAACCCCACGATATGCATGCAAATGGTGCTTTTGGCAGACCGCGCACGTGGATTTCTACCAAACGACGTGAAAAGCGTGCCGATGCTGGTCTTTTTAGCACCCGCACATGGATACGTGCCAAAACGCGTTTTAAGCATGCATATGCATCTTTTGGTAGACGCGATTGCAGTATTCTGCAAAACCACACGATATGCATGCAAATGGTGCTTTCGGCAGAACGCGCTCGTGGATTTCTACCAAAGGACGTGAAAAGCATGCCGATGCTGCTCTTTTTAGCACCCGCACATGGATTTGTGCCAAAACACGTTTTAAGCATGCACAAGCATCTTTTGGTAGACGCGGATGCAGTTTTCTGCAAAACCACACGATATGCATGCAAGTGGTGCTTTTGGCAGAACGCGCACGTGGATTTCTACCAAACGACGTGAAAAGCATGCCGATGCTGCTCTTTTTAGCACCCGCACATGGATTTGTGCCAAAACGCGTATTAAGCATGGATATGCAGCTTTTGGTAGACGCGATTGCAGTTTTCTGCAAAACCACACGATAGGCATGGAAATGGTGCTTTTGGCAGAAGGCGCACGTGGATTTCTACCAAACGACGTGAAAAGCATGCCGATGGTGCTCTTTTTAGCACCCGTACATGGATTTGTGCCAAAACGCGTTGTAAGCATGCATATGCATCTTTTGGTAGACGCGATTGCAGTTTTCTGCAAAACCACACAATATGCATGCAAATGGTGCTTTTGGCAGAACGCGCACTTGGATTTCTACCAAACGACGTGAAAAGCATGCCGATGCTGCTCTTTTTAGCACCCGCACATGGATTCGTGCCACAACGCGTTTTAAGCTTGCATATGCATCTTTTGGTAGACGCGATTGCAGTTTTCTGCAAAACCACACGATATGCATGCAAATGTTGCTTTTGGCAGAACGGGCACGTGGAGTTCTACCAAACGACGTGAAAAGCATGCCGATGCTGCTCTTTTTAGCACCCGCACATGGATTTGTGCCAATACGCGTTTTTAGCATGCATATGCATCTTTTGGTAGACGCGATTGCAGTTTTCTGCAAAACAACACGATATGCATGCAAATCGTGCTTTTGGCAGAACGCGCACGTGGAGTTCTGCCAAACGACGTGAAAAGCATGCCGATGCTGCTCTTTTTAGCACCCGCACATGAAATCGTGCCAAAACGCGTTTTAAGCATGCATATGCATCTTTTGGTAGACGCGATTGCAGTTTTCTGCAAAACCCCACGATATGCATGCAAATGGTGCTTTTCGCAGAACGCGCACGTGGATTTCTACCAAACGACGTGAAAAGCATGCCGATGCTGGTCTTTTTAGCACCCGCACATGGATACGTGCCAAAACGCGTTTTAAGCATGCATATGCATCTTTTGGTAGACGCGATTGCAGTTGTCTGCCAAACCACACGATATGCATGCAAATGGTGCTTTTGGCAGAACGGGCACGTGGAGTTCTACCAAACGACGTGAAAAGCATGCCGACGGTGCTCTTTTTAGCACCCTCACATGGATTTGTGCCAATACGCGTTTTAAGCATGCATATGCATCTTTTGGTAGGCGCGATTGCAGTTTTCTGCAAAACCCCACGATATGCATGCAAATGGTGGTTTTGGCAGAACGCGCACGTGGATTTCTACCAAACGACGTGAAAAGCATGCCGATGCTGCTCTTTTTAGCACCCGCACATGGATTCGTGCCAAAACGCGTTTTAAGCATGCATATGCATCTTTTGGTAGACGAGATTGCAGTTTTCTGCAAAACCACACGATATGCATGCAAATGGTGCTTTTAGCAGAACGCGCACGTGGATTTCTACGAAACGACGTGAAAAGCATGCCGATGCTGCTCTTTTTAGCACCCGCACATGGATTTGTGCCAAAACGCGTATTAAGCATGGATATGCACCTTTAGGCAAACGCGATTGCAGTTTTCTGCAAAACCACACGATATGCATGGAAATGGTGCTTTTGGCAGAACGCGCACGTGGATTTCTACCAAACGACGTGAAAAGCATGCCGATGGTGCTCTTTTTAGCACCCGCACATGGATTTGTGCCAAAACGCGTTGTAAGCATGCATATGCATCTTTTGGTAGACGCGATTGCAGTTTTCTGCAAAACTAAACGATATTCATGCAAATGGTGCTTTTGGCAGAACGCGCACTTGGATTTCTACCAAACGACGTGAAAAGAATGCCGATGCTGCTCTTTTTAGCACCCGCACATGGATTCGTGCCACAACGCGTTTTAAGCATGCATATGCATCTTTTGGTAGACGCGATTGCAGTTTTCTGCAAAACCACACGATATGCATGCAAATGGTGCTTTTGGCAGAACGGGCACGTGGAGTTCTACCAAACGACGTGAAAAGCATGCCGATGCTGCTCTTTTTAGCACCCGCACATGGATTTGTGCCAAAACGCGTTTTAAGCATGCATATGCATCTTTTGGTAGACGCGATTGCAGTTTTCTGCAAAACCCCACGATATGCATGCAAATGGTGCTTTTGGCAGACCGCGCACGTGGATTTCTACCAAACAACGTGAAAAGCATGCCGATGCTGCTCTTTTTAGCACCCGCACATGGATTTGTGCCAAAACACGTTTTAAGCATGCACAAGCATCTTTTGGTAGACGCGGATGCAGTTTTCTACCAAACCACACGATATGCATGCAAGTGGTGCTTTTGGCAGAACGCGCACGTGGATTTCTACCAAACGACGTGAAAAGCATGCCGATGCTGCTCTTTTTAGCACCCGCACATGGATTTGTGCCAAAACGCGTATTAAGCATGGATATGCACCTTTTGGTAGACGCGATTGCAGTTTTCTGCAAAACCACACGATAGGCATGGAAATGGTGCTTTTGGCAGAACGCGCACGTGGATTTCTACCAAACGACGTGAAAAACATGCCGATGCTGCTCTTTTTAGCACCCGCACATGGATTCGTGCCAAAACGCGTTGTAAGCATGCATATGCATCTTTTGGTAGACGCGATTGCAGTTTTCTGCAAAACCACACAATATGCATGCAAATGGTGCTTTTGGCAGAACGCGCACTTGGATTTCTACCAAACGACGTGAAAAGCATGCCGATGCTGCTCTTTTTAGCACCCGCACATGGATTCGTGCCACAACGCGTTTTAAGCTTGCATATGCACCTTTTGGTAGACGCGATTGCAGTTTTCTGCAAAACCACACGATATGCATGCAAATGGTGCTTTTAGCAGAACGCGCACGTGGATTTCTACCAAACGACGTGAAAAGCATGCCGATGCTGCTCTTTTTAGCACCCGCACATGGATTTGTGCCAAAACGCGTATTAAGCATGGATATGCACCTTTAGGCAGACGCGATTGCAGTTTTCTGCAAAACCACACGATATGCATGGAAATGGTGCTTTTGGCAGAACGCGCACGTGGATTTCTACCAAACGACGTGAAAAGCATGCCGATGGTGCTCTTTTTAGCACCCGCACATGGATTTGTGCCAAAACGCGTTGTAAGCATGCATATGCATCTTTTGGTAGACGCGATTGCAGTTTTCTGCAAAACCACACGATATGCATGCAAATGGTGCTTTTGGCAGAACGCGCACTTGGATTTCTACCAAACGACGTGAAAAGCATGCCGATGCTGCTCTTTTTAGCACCCGCACATGGATTCGTGCCACAACGCGTTTTAAGCATGCATATGCATCTTTTGGTAGACGCGATTGCAGTTTTCTGCAAAACCACACGATATGCATGCAAATGGTGCTTTTGGCAGAACGGGCACGTGGAGTTCTACCAAACGACGTGAAAAGCATGCCGATGCTGCTCTTTTTAGCACCCGCACATGGATTTGTGCCAATACGCGTTTTAAGCATGCATATGCATCTTTTGGTAGACGCGATTGCAGTTTTCTGCAAAACAACACGATATGCATGCAAATGGTGCTTTTGGCAGAACGCGCACGTGGAGTTCTACCAAACGACGTGAAAAGCAAGCCGATGCTGCTCTTTTTAGCACCCGCACATGAAATCGTGCCAAAACGCGTTTTAAGCATGCATATGCATCTTTTGGTAGACGCGATTGCAGTTTTCTGCAAAACCCCACGATATGCATGCAAATGGTGCTTTTGGAAGAACGCGCACGTGGATTTTTACCAAACGACGTGAAAAGCATGCCGATGCTGGTCTTTTTAGCACCCGCACATGGATACGTGCCAAAACGCGTTTTAAGCATGCATATGCATCTTTTGGTAGACGCGATTGCAGTTGTCTGCCAAACCACACGATATGCATGCAAATGGTGCTTTTGGCAGAACGGGCACGTGGAGTTCTACCAAACGACGTGAAAAGCATGCCGACGCTGCTCTTTTTAGCACCCTCACATGGATTTGTGCCAATACACGTTTTAAGCATGCATATACATCTTTTGGTAGACGCGATTGCAGTTTTCTGCAAAACCACACGATATGCATGCAAATGGTGCTTTTGGCAGAACGCGCACGTGGATTTCTACCAAACGACGTGAAAAGAATGCCGATGCTGCTCTTTTTAGCACCCGCACATGGATTCGTGCCAAAACACGTTTTAAGCATGCATATGCATCTTTTGGTAGACGAGATTGCAGTTTTCTGCAAAACCACACGATATGCATGCAAATGGCGCTTTTAGCAGAACGCGCACGTGGATTTCCACCAAACGACGTGAAAAGCATGCCGATGCTGCTCTTTTTAGCACCCGCACATGGATTTGTGCCAAAACGCGTATTAAGCATGGATATGCACCTTTAGGCAGACGCGATTGCAGTTTTCTGCAAAACCACACGATATGAATGGAAATGGTGCTTTTGGCAGAACGCACACGTGGATTTCTACCAAACGACGTGAAAAGCATGCCGATGGTGCTCTTTTTAGCACCGGCACATGGATTTGTGCCAAAACGCGTTGTAAGCATGCATATGCATCTTTTGGTAGACGCGATTGCAGTTTTCTGCAAAACCACACGATAGGCATGGAAATGGTGCTTCTGGCAGAACGCGCACGTGGATTTCTACCAAACGACGTGAAAAGCATGCCGATGGTGCTCTTTTTAGCACCCGCACATGGATTTGTGCCAAAACGCGTTGTAAGCATGCATATGCATCTTTTGGTAGACGCGATTGCAGTTTTCTGCAAAACCACACAATATGCATGCAAATGGTGCTTTTGGCAGAACGGGCACGTGGAGTTCTACCAAACGACGTGAAAAGCATGCCGACGCTGCTCTTTTTAGCACCCTCACATGGATTTGTGCCAATACGCGTTTTAAGCATGCATCTGCATCTTTTGGTAGGCGCGATTGCAGTTTTCTGCAAAACAACACGATATGCATGCAAATGGTGCTTTTCGCAGAACGCGCACGTGGATTTCTACCAAACGACGTGAAAAGCATGCCGATGCTGCTCTTTTTAGCACCCGCACATGGAATCGTGCCAAAACGTGTTTTAAGCATGCATATGCATCTTTTGGTAGACGCGATTGCAGTTTTCTGCAAAACCCCACGATATGCATGCAAATGGTGCTTTTGGCAGAACGCGCACGTGGATTTCTACCAATCGACGTGAAAAGCATGCCGATGCTGCTCTTTTTAGCACCCGCACATGGATACGTGCCAAAACGCGTTTTAAGCATGCATATGCATCTTTTGGTAGACGCGATTGCAGTTTTCTGCAAAACCACACGATATGCATGCAAATGGTGCTTTTGGGAGAACGCGCAGGTGGATTTCTACCAAACGGCGTGAAAAGCATGCCGATGCTGCTCTTTTTAGCACGCGCACATGGATTTTTGCCAAAACGCGTATTAAGCATGGATATGCACCTTTTGGTAGACGCGATTGCAGTTTTCTGCAAAACCACACGATATGAATGGAAATGGTGCTTTTGGCAGAACGCGCACGTGGATTTCTACCAAACGACGTGAAAAGCATGCCGATGGTGCTCTTTTTAGCACCCGCACATGGATTTGTGCCAAAACGCGTTGTTAGCATGCATATGCATCTTTTGGTAGACGCGATTGCAGTTTTCTGCAAAACCACACAATATGCATGCAAATGGTGCTTTTGGCAGAACGCGCACTTGGATTTCTACCAAACGACGTGAAAAGCATGCCGATGCTGCTCTTTTTAGCACCCGCACATGGATTCGTGCCACAACGCGTTTTAAGCATGCATATGCATCTTTTGGTAGACGCGATTGCAGTTTTCGGCAAAACCACACGATATGCATGCAAATGGTGCTTTTGGCAGAACGCGCACGTGGAGTTCTACCAAACGACGTGAAAAGCATGCCGATGCTGCTCTTTTTAGCACCCGCACATGAAATCGTGCCAAAAAGCGTTTTAAGCATGCATATGCATCTTTTGGTAGACGCGATTGCAGTTTTCTGCAAAACCACACGATATGCATGCAAATGGTGCTTTTGGCAGAACGGGCACGTGGAGTTCTACCAAACGACGTGAAAAGCACGCCGATGCTGCTCTTTTTAGCACCCGCACATGGATTTGTGCCAATACGCGTTTTAAGCATCCATATGCATCTTTCGGTAGACGCGATTGCAGTTTTCTGCAAAACAACACGATATGCATGCAAATGGTGCTTTTGGCAGAACGCGCACGTGGAGTTCTACCAAACGACGTGAAAAGCAAGCCGATGCTGCTCTTTTTAGCACCCGCACATGAAATCGTGCCAAAACGCGTTTTAAGCATGCATATGCATCTTTTGGTAGACGCGATTGCAGTTTTCTGCAAAACCCCACGATATGCATGCAAATGGTGCTTTTGGCAGAACGCGCACGTGGATTTCTACCAAACGACGTGAAAAGCATGCCGATGCTGGTCTTTTTAGCACCCGCACATGGATACGTGCCAAAACGCGTTTTAAGCATGCATATGCAGCTTTTGGTAGACGCGATTGCAGTTTTCTGCCAAACCACACGATATTGTCACGTGGTGGTGACGTTGAATAAGACAGCAGCAATACTGTGAACAAGAAAACTAACTTTTATTGGGCGAACCTGTGCCCACAAAACAGGCTACACTTATAGCGCAACGATAGCGGCGAACACGCTCGGCGATCGTCGAAAATCTGATCAGCGGGTCAAGCGCGTCGGCTTTTATAGATCAGTCATCGAATGTTCCAGGTTAACTGATGGGACCCGCGTGTCTTCCACAAAGTTCTACACCATTCGTGTCACGCGATGAAATCTGATAACACAAGGTTCGGCGACAACAGACACGCGGATAGAAGCGTCGATAACTTTCCAGAAACGTCGGATACATGCAGGCGCGTCCCTCGCTCTGCGATTACAGTTGTTAAGCGGCGAAACGTGGTTGCCCGATAAAGATAAGTACACGTGTCATTACCCCCCTCTTAAAAAGCATCGACCCGATGCTGCAAACAAACGAAAGTAACAAAGAAAAGCACTCGTATCAAAGAAAACAACAAACTAAGGAAGTTCATCAGCGTACGTAAAATGGTTTAAGGCGCACCACGTGGACCACTTCAGATCGTGCGCGGCGCCGCTGTGAGTGCGAAATGCCGTCGGGCACGACCTCATAGTCTAGTGCGCCAATACGTCGGATGACCTTGTAGGGTCCGAAATAGCGTCGCAGCAGCTTCTCACTGAGTCCTCGCCGGCGTATCGGGGTCCATACCCAAACACGGTCGCCGGGCTGGTACTCGACGAAGCGTCGTCGGAGGTTGTAGTGTCGGCTGTCGGTACGCTGCTGGGTCTTGATCCGTAGGCGGGCGAGCTGTCGGGCTTCTTCGGCGCGCTGGAGATAGCTAGCGACGTCAACATTCTCTTCGTCAGTTACATGCGGCAGCATGGCGTCAAGCGTCGTCGTCGGGTTCCTGCCGTAGACCAGCTTGAACGGCGTGATCTGTGTTGTTTCTTGTACCGCCGTGTTATAAGCGAATGTTACGTACGGCAGGACGGCATCCCAGGTCTTGTGTTCGACGTCGACGTACATCGCTAGCATGTCGGCGAGGGTCTTATTCAGCCGCTCCGTAAGACCATTCGTCTGCGGGTGGTAGGCCGTGGTCCTCCTGTGCCTTGTCTGACTGTATTTCAGAATGGCTTGGGTGAGCTTTGCTGTAAAGGCCGTGCCTGGGTCGGTGATGAGGACTTCTGGGGCGCCATGTCGCAGCAGGATGTTTTCGACAAAGAATTTCGCCACTTCGGCTGCGCTACCTTTCGGCAGTGCTTTTGTTTCAGCGAAGCGGGTGAGGTAGTCCGTCGCCACGACGATCCACTTATTTCCGGTTATTGACGTCGGAAAGGGTCCCAGCAAGTCCATCCCGATCAGCTGAAATGGTCGGCAAGGAGGCTCGATTGGCTGTAGTAATCCGGCTGGCCTTGTCGGCGGTGTCTTGCGTCGCTGACAGTCTCGGCATGTTCTGACATAACGGGCGACGTCGGCGGTCAGGCGCGGCCAATAATACTTTTCTTGTATCCTCGATAGTGTCCGGGAAAATCCGAGGTGTCCAGCGGTCGGATCGTCATGTAGGGCGTCCAATACTTCTGGACGAAGTCCTGACGGGACAACAAGAAGGTAATTGGCGCGGACTGGTGAGAAGTTCTTCTTCACGAGTAGACTGTCTTGAAGCGTGAAGGAAGATAATCCGCGCTTAAATGCCCTGGGGACAACGTCGGTGTGCCCTTCCAAATAATCGACGAGGCCTTTAAGCTCCGGGTCCGCTCGTTGTTGTTCGGCGAAGTCTTCCGCGCTTATTATTCCAAGGAAGGCGTCGTCATCCTCGTCATCTTGCGGCGGCGGGTCAATGGGGGCACGTGATAGGCAATCGGCGTCTGAGTGTTTTCGTCCGGACTTGTATGTTACAGTGATGTCGTATTCTTGTAGTCTGAGGCTCCACCGTGCCGGCCGTCCAGAGGGATCCTTTAAATTCGCTAGCCAACACAAGGCGTGGTGATCGCTGACGACTTTGAATGGCCTGCCATATAGGTAAGGGCGAAATTTCGCTGTAGCCCAAACGATGGCGAGGCATTCCTTTTCGGTTGTAGAATAATTGCCTTCCGCTTTTGACAACGACCGGCTAGCGTAAGCTATCACGTGTTCATGTCCATCTTTTCTCTGGACTAGGACGGCACCGAGGCCTAGGCTACTGGCGTCAGTGTGGATTTCGGTATCGGCGTGCTCGTCGAAGTGCGCAAGTACGGGCGGCGACTGCATGCGTCGTTTGAGTTCTTGAAATGCGTCGGCCTGCGGCTTTTCCCACTTGAACCCGACGTCACATTTAGTTAGCTGCGTCAGCGGCTCAGCGATGCGCGAAAAGTTCTTGACAAATCGCCTGTAGTAGGCACACATGCCAAGAAATCTACGCACTGCCTTCTTGTCGATGGGCTGCGGGAACTTTGCTATGGCCGCTGTCTTCTGCGGGTCGGGGCGGACTCCAGATTTGCTGATGACGTGGCCTAAAAATAGAAGCTCCTCGTAAGCGAAGCGGCACTTTTCCGGCTTCAGAGTAAGTCCTGATGACCTGATGGCCTCTAGTACTGTTGCAAGCCGCCTAAGGTGAACGTCGAAATTTCCGGCGAAGACGACGACGTCATCCAAGTATACGAGACAGGTCTGCCACTTCAATCCTGCTAAAACCGTGTCCATCACGCGCTGGAACGTTGCAGGCGCCGAGCACAGTCCGAATGGCATAACCTTGAACTCGTAGAGGCCGTCTGGGGTGATGAAGGCGGTCTTTTCGCGATCTCTTTCGTCGACTTCTATTTGCCAATAGCCAGACTTGAGGTCCATGGACGAGAAGTATTTGGCGTTGCAGAGCCGATCCAATGCGTCGTCTATCCGTGGGAGGGGGTATACGTCCTTCTTTTTGATCTTGTTCAGACGACGATAATCGACGCAGAAACGCAGGGTTCCGTCCTTTTTCTTCACCAGGACAACAGGGGATGCCCACGGGCTTTTCGACGGCTGGATGATGTCGTCACGCAGCATTTCGTCGACTTGTTCTCTTATAGCTTCGCGTTCTCGCGGCGAAACGCGATAAGGGCTCTGACGGAGTGGTCGAGCGCATTCCTCGGTGATTATGCGATGCTTGGCGACTGGTGTTTGTCGAATCCTCGATGACGTCGAAAAGCAGCCTTTGTATCGTCGGAGCAGACTTCTGAGCTCCTGTTGCTTAATCATAGGGAGATTTGGATTAATGTCGTAGTCTGGTTCGGGAACCACAGTCGTCGGGGTAGATGCGGCGGAATCCGAGAGGACAAACGCATTACTTGTTTCCAGAATTTCCTCGATGTACGCGATCGTCGTGCCCTTGTTGATGTGCTTGAACTCCTGGCTGAAGTTTGTCAGCAACACTTCAGTTTTCCCTTCATGCAGTCGAGCGATCCCTCTTGCGACGCAAATTTCACGGTCTAGCAGTAGACGTTGGTCGCCTTCGATGACGCCTTCTACGTCAGCGGGTGTTTCGGTGCTGACCGAAATAACAATGCTGCAGCGAGGCGGGATGCTCACTTGCTCTTCGAGCACACTCAAGGCGTGGTGACTACGAGGGCTCTCCGGCGGTATCGCATGATCTTCCGACAGTGTTATTGACTTCGACTTCAGGTCGATGACTGCGCCGTGTTGGTTGAGGAAGTCCATACCGAGAATGACGTCTCGTGAACACTGTTGGAGGATAACGAAGGTGGCAGGGTAAGTCCGGTCATGAATGGTTATTCTTGCCGTGCAGATCCCAGTCGGCGTGAGGAGGTGTCCTCCAGCGGTTCGAATCTGAGGGCCTTCCCATGCGGTCTTAACTTTCTTCAACTGGGCGGCGATGTGTCCACTCATTACGGAGTAATCGGCCCCTGTGTCGACTAAGGCAGTGACTGCGTGGCCGTCGAGAAGCACGTCGAGGTCGGTTGTTCTTTGTCTGGCGTTGCAGTTGGGTCTTGGCGTCGGATCACGGCTGCGTCGTGTTGAACTGAAGCTGGAACGTTGCGTCGTCAAGTCGTCTATCGTCGGTGTAGTCTTGGCTTCCCGACTTCTTCGGGACGGCGGCGTGTCGTCATTAGGTCGTCGAGATGGTCTCTTCGTCGTCTTCGTCGGCGGCGGAGGATCTTCGTCAGTTCGACGAACAGCAACCGCACCTCCATCGGTTGCTGCTTTTAGTTTTCCGGATATGGGCTCGCAGAGCGGCCCCGGGCTGGGCCGGTGTACGGTCGGCGCTGCGGCGACAGGTAGCGGCCTGGTGACGGCGAACGGGACGGTCGTCGAGGGCTCCACTGAGTGGCGGCGAGGTAGTCGGCGATGTCACGTGGGCGCTCTCCAAGCTGTGG
This sequence comes from Dermacentor albipictus, assembly GCF_038994185.2. Lineage (NCBI taxonomy): Eukaryota > Metazoa > Arthropoda > Arachnida > Ixodida > Ixodidae > Dermacentor > Dermacentor albipictus. Next base: position 8,970 of record NW_027226001.1, on the reverse strand, counting down.
ACGCGGCGCGTTGACGGCGAAACCTCGCAGTCCCATCTCTCGGTACGGGCATCGTCGGTAGACGTGACCTGCTTCTCCGCAGTGGTAGCAGAGCGGGCGGTGGTCAGGAGCACGCCAAACGTCTGTCTTCCTCGGGTTGCTGCGCTGGGCGACGGGTGGGCGTGCTGGCGGCGGCGGTGGTGGTCGACGGAATTGCGGCGTTACGGGGTCCTGGCGCGGTCGTGGAAGGGGACCTTGACGGCGGGCGACGGCGGCGTAGCTCATCGCTTGCGGCTGAGGCTGCGGCGGTTCTGGTTGCACTTGAGGAACTCCAAGCGATCGGTGCACCTCTTCTTTTACGATGTCGGCGATCGAGGCCACTTGAGGCTGCGACGAAGGCAAGACCCTCCGCAGTTCCTCGCGCACAATGGCCCTGATGGTCTCGCGCAGATCGTCCGTGGACAGCGATTGAATTCCTGCGTAGTGGGTAGAGCCTGTACGGCGGTTGAATTGCCGGTTCGGCATTTCGAGTGTCTTCTCGATGTTCGTCGCCTCAGAAAGAAACTCTTCGACGGTCTTCGGTGGGCTTCTTACCATCCCGGCGAAAAGTTCCTCCTTTACCCCACGCATCAGTAGGCGGACTTTCTTCTCCTCGGCCATATCCGGGTCGGCGTGGCGGAACAAACGGCTCATTTCTTCTGTAAAAATGGCAACGTTCTCGTTTGGTAGCTGCACTCGGGCGTCCAGCATAGCTTCAGCCCTTTCCTTGCGCACGACGCTTGTAAAGGTGCGTAGGAAGCCGCTACGGAACAGGTCCCACGTTGTCAAGGTCAATTCCCTGTTCTCAAACCAAGTTTTGGCGGTGTCTTCTAAGGCGAAGTAGACATGCCGCAGCTTCTCGTCGGAGTCCCAGTTGTTGAATGTTGCGATTCGTTCGTAGGTCTCCAGCCATGATTCCGGGTCTTCAGTCGCTGCTCCATGGAAGGTTGGTGGGTCCCGAGGTTGTTGTAGGATAACAGGGGACGCCGGGGCAGCCATTGGCGTTGTCTTGACCACGATCTTCTTTGTCGTCTCAGGTAGAAGTCCGTGCTCTGGGGGCAGTCCTTGCAGTCTGCGGCTAGTACGCTGGTCTTCGGCGATGTTGGTTCTGTCCTCGGGCTTCGGGCTTGGGTCGCGACTTTGCGGGGGCGTTGGGTACATGAACGCACAAGCACCTCCACCAGATGTCACGTGGTGGTGACGTTCAATAAGACAGTAGCAATACTGTGAACAAGAAAACAAACTTTTATTGGGCGAACCTGTGCCCACAAAACAGGCTACACTTATAGCGCAACGATAGCGGCGAACACGCTCGGCGATCGTCGAAAATCTGATCAGCGGGTCAAGCGCGTCGGCTTTTATAGATCAGTCATCGAATGTTCCAGATTAACTGATGGGACCCGCGTGTCTTCCACAAAGTTCTACACCATTCGTGTCACGCGATGAAATCTGATAACACAAGGTTCGGCGACAACAGACACGCGGATAGAAGCGTCGATAACTTTCCAGAAACGTCGGATACATGCAGGCGCGTCCCTCGCTCTGCGATTACAGTTGTTAAGCGGCGAAACGTGGTTGCCCGATAAAGATAAGTACACGTGTCAATATGCATGCAAATGGTGCTTTTGGCAGAACGGGCACGTGGAGTTCTACCAAACGACGTGAAAAGCATGCCGATGCTGCTCTTTTTAGCACACTCACATGGATTTGTGCCAATACGCGTTTTAAGCATGCATATGCATCTTTTGGTAGACGCGATTGCAGTTTTCTGCAAAACCACACGATATGCATGCAAATGGTGCTTTTGGCAGAACGCGCAGGTGGATTTCTACCAAACGACGTGAAAAGCATGCCGATGCTGCTCTTTTTAGCACCCGCACATGGATTCCTGCCAAAACGCGTTTTAAGCATGCATATGCATCTTTTGGTAGACGAGATTGCAGTTTTCTGCAAAACCACACGATATGCATGCAAATGGCGCTTTTAGCAGAACGCGCACGTGGATTTCCACCAAACGACGTGAAAAGCATGCCGATGCTGCTCTTTTTAGCACCCGCACATGGATTTGTGCCAAAACGCGTATTAAGCATGGATATGCACCTTTAGGCAGACGCGATTGCAGTTTTCTGCAAAACCACACGATATGAATGGAAATGGTGCTTTTGGCAGAACGCGCACGTGGATTTCTACCAAACGACGTGAAAAGCATGCCGATGGTGCTCTTTTTAGCACCCGCACATGGATTTGTGCCAAAACGCGTTGTAAGCATGCATATGCATCTTTTGGTAGACGCGATTGCAGTTTTCTGCAAAACCACACGATAGGCATGGAAATGGTGCTTTTGGCAGAACGCGCACGTGGATTTCTACCAAACGACGTGAAAAGCATGCCGATGGTGCTCTTTTTAGCACCCGCACTTGGATTTGTGCCAAAACGCGTTGTAAGCATGCATATGCATCTTTTGGTAGACGCGATTGCAGTTTTCTGCAAAACCACACAATATGCATGCAAATGGTGCTTTTGGCAGAACGGGCACGTGGAGTTCTACCAAACGACGTGAAAAGCATGCCGACGCTGCTCTTTTTAGCACCCTCACATGGATTTGTGCCAATACGCGTTTTAAGCATGCATCTGCATCTTTTGGTAGGCGCGATTGCAGTTTTCTGCAAAACAACACGATATGCATGCAAATGGTGCTTTTGGCAGAACGCGCACGTGGATTTCTACCAAACGACGTGAAAAGCATGCCGATGCTGCTCTTTTTAGCACCCGCACATGGAATCGTGCCAAAACGTGTTTTAAGCATGCATATGCATCTTTTGGTAGACGCGATTGCAGTTTTCTGCAAAACCCCACGATATGCATGCAAATGGTGCTTTTGGCAGAACGCGCACGTGGATTTCTACCAATCGACGTGAAAAGCATGCCGATGCTGCTCTTTTTAGCACCCGCACATGGATACGTGCCAAAACGCGTTTTAAGCATGCATATGCATCTTTTGGTAGACGCGATTGCAGTTTTCTGCAAAACCACACGATATGCATGCAAATGGTGCTTTTGGGAGAACGCGCAGGTGGATTTCTACCAAACGGCGTGAAAAGCATGCCGATGCTGCTCTTTTTAGCACGCGCACATGGATTTTTGCCAAAACGCGTATTAAGCATGGATATGCACCTTTTGGTAGACGCGATTGCAGTTTTCTGCAAAACCACACGATATGCATGGAAATGGTGCTTTTTGCAGAACGCGCACGTGGATTTCTACCAAACGACGTGAAAAGCATGCCGATGGTGCTCTTTTTAGCACCCGCACATGGATTTGTGCCAAAACGCGTTGTTAGCATGCATATGCATCTTTTGGTAGAAGCGATTGCAGTTTTCTGCAAAACCACACAATATGCATGCAAATGGTGCTTTTGGCAGAACGCGCACTTGGATTTCTACCAAACGACGTGAAAAGCATGCCGATGCTGCTCTTTTTAGCACCCGCACATGGATTCGTGCCACAGCGCGTTTTAAGCATGCATATGCATCTTTTGGTAGACGCGATTGCAGTTTTCGGCAAAACCACACGATATGCATGCAAATGGTGCTTTTGGCAGAACGGGCACGTGGAGTTCTACCAAACGACGTGAAAAGCATGCCGATGCTGCTCTTTTTAGCACCCGCACATGGATTTGTGCCAATACGCGTTTTAAGCATGCATATGCATCTTTTGGTAGACGCGATTGCAGTTTTCTGCAAAACAACACGATATGCATGCAAATGGTGCTTTTGGCAGAACGCGCACGTGGAGTTCTACCAAACGACGTGAAAAGCATGCCGATGCTGCTATTTTTAGCACCCGCACATGAAATCGTGCCAAAACGCGTTTTAAGCATGCATATGCATCTTTTGGTAGACGCGATTGCAGTTTTCTGCAAAACCCCACGATATGCATGCAAATGGTGCTTTTGGCAGAACGCGCACGTGGATTTCTACCAAACGACGTGAAAAGCATGCCGATGCTGGTCTTTTTAGCACCCGCACATGGATACGTGCCAAAACGCGTTTTAAGCATGCATATGCATCTTTTGGTAGACGCGATTGCAGTTTTCTGCCAAACCACACGATATGCTTGCAAATGGTGCTTTTGGCAGAACGGGCACGTGGAGTTCTACCAAACGACGTGAAAAGCATGCCGATGCTGCTCTTTTTAGCACCCTCACATGGATTTGTGCCAATACGCGTTTTAAGCATGCATATGCATCTCTTGGTAGACGCGATTGCAGTTTTCTGCAAAACCACACGATATGCATGCAAATGGTGCTTTTGGCAGAACGCGCAGGTGGATTTCTACCAAACGACGTGAAAAGCATGCCGATGCTGCTCTTTTTAGCACCCGCACATGGATTCGTGCCAAAACGCGTTTTAAGCATGCATATGCATCTTTTGGTAGACGAGATTGCAGTTTTCTGCAAAACCACACGATATGCATGCAAATGGTGCTTTTAGCAGAACGCGCACGTGGATTTCTACCAAACGACGTGAAAAGCATGCCGATGCTGCTCTTTTTAGCACCCGCACATGGATTTGTGCCAAAACGCGTATTAAGCATGGATATGCACCTTTAGGCAGACGCGATTGCAGTTTTCTGCAAAACCACACGATATGCATGGAAATGGTGCTTTTGGCAGAACGCGCACGTGGATTTCTACCAAACGACGTGAAAAGCATGCCGATGGTGCTCTTTTTAGCACCCGCACATGGATTTGTGCCAAAACGCGTTGTAAGCATGCATATGCATCTTTTGGTAGACGCGATTGCAGTTTTCTGCAAAACCACACGATATGCATGCAAATGGTGCTTTTGGCAGAACGCGCACTTGGATTTCTACCAAACGACGTGAAAAGAATGCCGATGCTGCTCTTTTTAGCACCCGCACATGGATTCGTGCCAAAACACGTTTTAAGCATGCATATGCATCTTTTGGTAGACGAGATTGCAGTTTTCTGCAAAACCACACGATATGCATGCAAATGGCGCTTTTAGCAGAACGCGCACGTGGATTTCCACCAAACGACGTGAAAAGCATGCCGATGCTGCTCTTTTTAGCACCCGCACATGGATTTGTGCCAAAACGCGTATTAAGCATGGATATGCACCTTTAGGCAGACGCGATTGCAGTTTTCTGCAAAACCACACGATATGAATGGAAATGGTGCTTTTGGCAGAACGCACACGTGGATTTCTACCAAACGACGTGAAAAGCATGCCGATGGTGCTCTTTTTAGCACCGGCACATGGATTTGTGCCAAAACGCGTTGTAAGCATGCATATGCATCTTTTGGTAGACGCGATTGCAGTTTTCTGCAAAACCACACGATAGGCATGGAAATGGTGCTTTTGGCAGAACGCGCACGTGGATTTCTACCAAACGACGTGAAAAGCATGCCGATGGTGCTCTTTTTAGCACCCGCACATGGATTTGTGCCAAAACGCGTTGTAAGCATGCATATGCATCTTTTGGTAGACGCGATTGCAGTTTTCTGCAAAACCACACAATATGCATGCAAATGGTGCTTTTGGCAGAACGCGCACGTGGATTTCTACCAAACGACGTGAAAAGCATGCCGATGCTGCTCTTTTTAGCACCCGCACATGGATTCGTGCCAAAACGCGTTTTAGGCATGCATATGCATCGTTTGGTAGACGCGATTGCAGTTTTCTGCAAAACCACACGATATGCATGCAAATGGTGCTTTTGGCAGAACGCGCGCGTGGATATCTGCCAAACGACGTGAAAAGCATGCCGATGCTGCTCTTTTTAGCACCCGCACATGGATTCGTGCCAAAACGCGTTTTAAGCATTCATATGCATCTTTTGGTAGACGCGATTGCAGTTTTCTGCAAAACCACACGATATGCATGCAAATGGTGCTTTTGGCAGAACGCGCACTTGGATTTCTACCAAAGGACGTGAAAAGCATGCCGATGCTGCTCTTTTTAGTACCCGCACATGGATTTGTGCCAAAACACGTTTTAAGAATGCACAAGCATCTTTTGGTAGACGCGGATGCAGTTTTCTGCAAAACCACACGATATGCATGCAAATGGTGCTTTTGGCAGAACGCGCACGTGGATTTCTACCAAACGACGTGAAAAGCATGCCGATGCTGGTCTTTTTAGCACCCGCACATGGATACGTGCCAAAACGCGTTTTAAGCATGCATATGCATCTTTTGGTAGACGCGATTGCAGTTTTCTGCCAAGCCACACGATATGCATGCAAATGGTGCTTTTGGCAGAACGGGCACGTGGAGTTCTACCAACAACGTGAAAAGCATGCCGATGCTGCTCTTTTTAGCACCCTCACATGGATTTGTGCCAATACGCGTTTTAAGCATGCATATGCTTCTTTTGGTAGGCGCGATTGCAGTTTTCTGCAAAACAACACGATATGCATGCGAATGGTGCTTTTGGCAGAACGCGCACGTAGATTTCTACCAAACGACGTGAAAAGCATGCCGATGCTGCTCTTTTTAGCACCCGCACATGGAATCGTGCCAAAACGCGTTTTAAGCATGCATATGCATCTTTTCGTAGACGCGATTGCAGTTTTCTGCAAAACCCCACGATATGCATGCAAATGGTGCTTTTGGCAGAACGCGCACGTGGATTTCTACCAAACGACGTGAAAAGCATGCCGATGCTGCTCTTTTTAGCACCCGCACATGGATACGTGCCAAAACGCGTTTTAAGCATGCATATGCATCTTTTGGTAGACGCGATTGCAGTTTTCTGCAAAAACCACACGATATGCATGCAAATGGTGCTTTTTGCAGGACGCGCAGGTGGATTTCTACCAAACGACGTGAAAAGCATGCCGATGCTGCTCTTTTTAGCACCCGCACATGGATTTGTGCCAATACGCGTATTAAGCATGGATATGCACCTTTTGGTAGACGCGATTGCAGTTTTCTGCAAACCACACGATATGCATGGAAATGGTGCTTTTGGCAGAACGCGCACGTGGATTTCTACCAAACGACGTGAAAAGCATGCCGATGGTGCTCTTTTTAGCACCCGCACATGGATTTGTGCCAAAACGCGTTGTAAGCATGCATATGCATCTTTTGGTAGACGCGATTGCAGTTTTCTGCAAAACCACACGATATGCATGCAAATGGTGCTTTTGGCAGAACGCGCACTTGGATTTCTACCAAACGACGTGAAAAGCATGCCGATGCTGCTCTTTTTAGCACCAGCACATGGATTCGTGCCACAACGCGTTTTAAGCATGCATATGCATCTTTTGGTAGACGCGATTGCAGTTTTCTTCAAAACCACACGATATGCATGCAAATGGTGCTTTTGGCAGAACGCGCACGTGGATTTCTACCAAACGACGTGAAAAGCATGCCGATGCTGCTCTTTTTAGCACCCGCACATGGATACGTGCCAAAACGCGTTTTAAGCATGCATATGCATCTTTTGGTAGACGCGATTACAGTTTTCTGCAAAACCACACGATATGCATGCAAATGGTGCTTTTGGCAGGACGCGCAGGTGGATTTCTACCAAACGACGTGAAAAGCATGCCGATGCTGCTCTTTTTAGCACCCGCACATGGATTCGTGCCAAAACGCGTTTTAAGCATGCATATGCATCTTTTGGTAGACGAGATTGCAGTTTTCTGCAAAACCACACGATATGCATGCAAATGGTGCTTTTGGCAGAACGCGCACGTGGATTTCTACCAAACATCGTGAAAAGCATGCCGATGCTGCTCTTTTTAGCACCCGCACATGGATTTGTGCCAAAACGCGTTTTAAGCATGCATATGCATCTTTTGGTAGACGCGATTGCAGGTTTCTGCAAAACCACACGATAAGCATGCAAATGGTGCTTTTGGCAGAACGCGCACGTGGATTTCTACCAAAGGACGTGAAAAGGATGCCGATGCTGCTCTTTTTAGCACCTGCACATGGATTTGTGCCAAAACACGTTTTAAGCATGCACAAGCATCTTTTGGTAGACGCGGATGCAGTTTTCTGTAAAACCACACGATATGCATGCAAATGGTGCTTTTGGCAGAACGCGCACGTGGATTTCTACCAAACGACGTGAAAAGCATGCCGATGCTGCTCTTTTTAGCACCCGCACATGGATTTGTGCCAAAACGCGTATTAAGCATGGATATGCACCTTTTGGTAGACGCGATTGCAGTTTTCTGCAAAACCACACGATATGCATGGAAATGGTGCTTTTGGCAGAACGCGCACTTGGATTTCTACCAAACGACGTGAAAAGCATGCCGATGCTGCTCTTTTAGCACCCGCACATGGATTCGTGCCACAACGAGTTTTAAGTATGCATATGCATCTTTTGGTAGACGCGATTGCAGTTTTCTGCAAAACCACACGATATGCATGCAAATGGTGCTTTTGGCAGAACGGGCACGTGGAGTTCTACCAAACGACGTGAAAAGCATGCCCATGCTGCTCTTTTTAGCACCCGCACACAGATTTGTGCCAATACGCGTTTTAAGCATGCGTATGCATCTTTTGGTAGACGCGATTGCAGTTTTCTGCAAAACAACACGATATGCATGCAAAATTGTGCTTTTGGCAGAACGGGCACGTGGAGTTCTACCAAAGGACGTGAAAAGCATGCCGATGCTGCTCTTTTTAGCACCCGCACACGGATTTGTGCCAATACGCGTTTTAAGCATGCATATGCATCTTTTGGTAGACGCGATTGCAGGTTTCTGCAAAACCACACGATATGCATGCAAATGGTGCTTTTGGCAGAACGCGCACGTGGATTTCTACCAAAGGACGTGAAAAGCATGCCGATGCTGCTCTTTTTAGCACCCGCACACGGATTTGTGCCAATACGCGTTTTAAGCATGCATATGCATCTTTTGGTAGACGCGATTGCAGTTTTCTGCAAAACCACACGATAGGCATGC
>NW_027226000.1:0-29837 GCF_038994185.2 Dermacentor albipictus | reverse complement strand
CGTGAAAAGCATGCCAATGCTGCTCTTTTTAGCACCCGCACATGGATTTCTGCCAAAACGCCTTTTAAGCATGAATATGCAACTTTTGGTAGACGAGGATGCTGTTTTCTGCAAAACCACACGATATGCATGCAAATGACGCTTTTGGCAGAACGCGCGTGTGGATTTCTACCAAACGACGTGAAAAGCATGCCAATGCTGCTCTTTTTAGAACCCGCACATGGATTTGTGCCAAAACCCGTTTTAAGCATGAATATGACACTTTTGGTAGACGAGGATGCAGTTTTCTGCAAAACCACACGATATGCATGCAAATGGTGCTTTTGGCAGAATGCGCGTGTGGATTTCTACCAAACGACGTGAAAAGCATGCCAATGCTGCTCTTTTTAGAACCCGCACATGGATTTGTGCCAAAACGCGTTTTAAGCATGAATATCACACTTTTGGTAGACGAGGATGCAGTTTTCTGCAAAACCACACGATATGCATGCAAATGGTGCTTTTGGCAGAACGCGCGTGTGGATTTCTACCAAACGACGTGAAAAGCATGCCAATGCTGCTCTTTTTAGAACCCGCACATGGATTTGTGCCAAAATACGTTTTAAGCATGAATATGACACTTTTGGTAGACGAGGATGCAGTTTTCTGCAAAACCACACGATATGCATGCAAATGGTGCTTTTGGCAGAACGCGCGTGTGGATTTCTACCAAACGACGTGAAAAGCATGCCAATGCTGCTCTTTTTAGAACCCGCACACGGATTTGTGCCAAAACGCGTTTTAAGCATGAATATGACACTTTTGGTAGACGAGTATGCAGTTTTCTGCAAAACTACACGATATGCATGCAAATGGTGCTTTTGGCAGAACGCGCGTGTGGATTTCTACCAAACGACGTGAAAAGCATGCCAATGCTGCTCTTTTTAGCACCCGCACATGGATTTTTGCCAAAACGCGTTTTAAGCATGAATACGCAACTTTTGGTAGACGAGGATGCAGTTTTCTGCAAAACCACACGTTATGCATGCAAATGACGCTTTTGGCAGAACGCGCGTGTGGATTTCTACCAAACGACGTGAAAAGCATGCCAATGCTGCTCTTTTTAGAACCCGCACATGGATTTGTGCCAAAACGCGTTTTAAGCATGAATATGACACTTTTGGTAGACGAGGGTGCAGTTTTCTGCAAAACCACACGATATGCATGCAAATGACGCTTTTGGCAGAACGCGCGTGTGGATTTCTACCAAACGACGTGAAAAGCATGCCAATGCTGCTCTTTTTAGAACCCGCACATAGATTTGTGCCAAAACGCGTGTTAAGCATGAATATGACACTTTTGGTAGACGAGTATGCAGTTTTCTGCAAAACTACACGATATGCATGCAAATGGTGCTTTTGGCAGAACGCGCGTGTGGATTTCTACCAAACGACGTGAAAAGCATGCCAATGCTGCTCTTTTTAGCACCCGCACATGGATTTGTGCCAAAACGCGTTTTAAGCATGAATACGCAACTTTTGGTAGACGAGGATGCAGTTTTCTGCAAAACCACACGATATGCATGCAAATAGTGCTTTTGGCAGAACGCGCGTGTGGATTTCTACCAAACGACGTGAGAAGCATGCCAATGCTGCTCTTTTTAGAACCCGCACATCGATTTGTGCCAAAACGCGTTTTAAGCATGAATATGACACTTTTGGTAGACGAGTATGCAGTTTTCTGCACAACCACACGCTATGCATGCAAATGATGCTTTTGGCAGAACGCCCGTGTGAATTTCTACCAAACGACGTGAAAAGCATGCCAATGCTGCTCTTTTTAGCACCCGCACATGGATTTGTGCCAAAACGCGTTTTAAGCATGAATACGCAACTTTTGGTAGACGAGGATGCAGTTTTCTGCAAAACCACACGATATGCATGCAAATGACGCTTTTGGCAGAACGCGCGTGTGGATTTCTACCAAACGACGTGAAAAGCATGCCAATGCTGCTCTTTTTAAAACCCGCACATGGATTTGTGCCAAAACGCGTTTTAAGCATGAATATGATACTTTTGGTAGACGAGGATGCAGTTTTCTGCAAAACCACACGATATGCAGCGCAAATGACGCTTTTGGCAGAACGCGCGTGTGGATTTCTACCAAACGACGTGAAAAGCATGCCAATGCTGCTCTTTTTAGAACCCGCACATCGATTTGTGCCAAAACGCGTTTTAAGCATGAATATGACACTTTTGGTAGACGAGTATGCAGTTTTCTGCAAAACTACACGATATGCATGCAAATGGTGCTTTTGGCAGAACGCGCGTGTGGATTTCTACCAAACGACGTGAAAAGCATGCCAATGCTGCTCTTTTTAGCACCCGCACATGGATTTGTGCCAAAACGCGTTTTAAGCATGAATACGCAACTTTTGGTAGACGAGGATGCAGTTTTCCGCAAAACCACACGATATGCATGCAAATGGTGCTTTTGGCAGAACGCGCGTGTGGATTTCTACCAAACGACGTGAAAAGCATGCCAATGCTGCTCTTTTTAGAACCCGCACATGGATTTGTGCCAAAACGCGTTTTAAGCATGAATATGACACTTTTGGTAGACGAGTATGCAGTTTTCTGCAAAACCACACGATATGCATGCAAATGGTGCTTTTGGCAGAACGCACGTCTGGATTTCCACCAAACGACGTGAAAAGCATGCGAATGCTGCTCTTTTTAGCACCCGCACATGGATTTGTGCCAAAACGCGTTTTAAGCATGAATACGCAACTTTTGGTAGACGAGGATGCAGTTTTCTGCAAAACCACACGATATGCATGCAAATGACGCTTTTGGCAGAACGCGCGTGTGGATTTCTACCAAACGACGTGAGAAGCATGCCAATGCTGCTCTTTTTAGAACCCGCACATGGATTTGTGCCAAAACGCGTTTTAAGTATGAATAAGACACTTTTGGTATACGAGGATGCAGTTTTCTCCAAAACCACACGATATGCATGCAAATGACGCTTTTGGCAGAACGCGCGTGTGGATTTCTACCAAACGACGTGAAAAGCATGCCAATGCTGCTCTTTTTAGCACCCGCACATGGATTTCTGCCAAAACGCCTTTTAAGCATGAATATGCAACTTTTGGTAGACGAGGATGCTGTTTTCTGCAAAACCACACGATATGCATGCAAATGACGCTTTTGGCAGAACGCGCGTGTGGATTTCTACCAAACGACGTGAAAAGCATGCCAATGCTGCTCTTTTTAGAACCCGCACATGGATTTGTGCCAAAACCCGTTTTAAGCATGAATATGACACTTTTGGTAGACGAGGATGCAGTTTTCTGCAAAACCACACGATATGCATGCAAATGGTGCTTTTGGCAGAATGCGCGTGTGGATTTCTACCAAACGACGTGAAAAGCATGCCAATGCTGCTCTTTTTAGAACCCGCACATGGATTTGTGCCAAAACGCGTTTTAAGCATGAATATCACACTTTTGGTAGACGAGGATGCAGTTTTCTGCAAAACCACACGATATGCATGCAAATGGTGCTTTTGGCAGAACGCGCGTGTGGATTTCTACCAAACGACGTGAAAAGCATGCCAATGCTGCTCTTTTTAGAACCCGCACATGGATTTGTGCCAAAATACGTTTTAAGCATGAATATGACACTTTTGGTAGACGAGGATGCAGTTTTCTGCAAAACCACACGATATGCATGCAAATGGTGCTTTTGGCAGAACGCGCGTGTGGATTTCTACCAAACGACGTCAAAAGCATGCCAATGCTGCTCTTTTTAGAACCCGCACACGGATTTGTGCCAAAACGCGTTTTAAGCATGAATATGACACTTTTGGTAGACGAGTATGCAGTTTTCTGCAAAACTACACGATATGCATGCAAATGGTGCTTTTGGCAGAACGCGCGTGTGGATTTCTACCAAACGACGTGAAAAGCATGCCAATGCTGCTCTTTTTAGCACCCGCACATGAATTTGTGCCAAAACGCGTTTTAAGCATGAATACGCAACTTTTGGTAGACGAGGATGCAGTTTTCTGCAAAACCACACGATATGCATGCAAATGACGCTTTTGGCAGAACGCGCGTGTGGATTTCTACCAAACGACGTGAAAAGCATGCCAATGCTGCTCTTTTTAGAACCCGCACATCGATTTGTGCCAAAACGCGTTTTAAGCATGAATATGACACTTTTGGTAGACGAGTATGCAGTTTTCTGCACAACCACACGATATGCATGCAAATGGTGCTTTTGGCAGAACGCCCGTGTGGATTTCTACCAAACGACGTGAAAAGCATGCCAATGCTGCTCTTTTTAGCACCCGCACATGGATTTGTGCCAAAACGCGTTTTAAGCATGAATATGCAACTTTTGGTAGACGAGGATGCAGTTTTCTGCAAAACCACACGATATGCATGCAAATGGTGCTTTTGGCAGAACGCGCGTGTGGATTTCTACCAAACGACGTGAAAAGCATGCCAATGCTGCTCTTTTTAGAACCCGCACATCGATTTGTGCCAAAACGCGTTTTAAGCATGAATATGACACTTTTGGTAGACGAGTATGCAGTTTTCTGCACAACCACACGATATGCATGCAAATGGTGCCTTTGGCAGAACGCCCGTGTGGATTTCTACCAAACGACGTGAAAAGCATGCCAATGCTGCTCTTTTTAGCACCCGCACATGGATTTGTGCCAAAACGCGTTTTAAGCATGAATATGCAACTTTTGGTAGACGAGGATGCAGTTTTCTGCAAAACCACACGACATGCATGCAAATGACGCTTTTGGCAGAACGCGCGTGTGGATTTCTACCAAACGACGTGAAAAGCATGCCAATGCTGCTCTTTTTAGAACCCGCACATGGATTTGTGCCAAAACGCGTTTTAAGCATGAATATGACACTTTTGGTAGACGAGTATGCAGTTTTCTGCAAAACTACACGATATGCATGCAAATGGTGCTTTTGGCAGAACGCGCGTGTGGATTTCTACCAAACGACGTGAAAAGCATGCCAATGCTGCTCTTTTTAGCACCCGCACATGGATTTGTGCCAAAACGCGTTTTAAGCATGAATATGCAACTTTTGGTAGACGAGGATGCAGTTTTCTGCAAAACCACACGATATGCATGCAAATGGTGCTTTTGGCAGAACGCGCGTGTGGATTTCTACCAAACGACGTGAAAAGCATGCCAATGCTGCTCTTTTTAGAACCCGCACATCGATTTGTGCCAAAACGCGTTTTAAGCATGAATATGACACTTTTGGTAGACGAGTATGCAGTTTTCTGCACAACCACACGATATGCATGCAAATGGTGCTTTTGGCAGAACGCCCGTGTGGATTTCTACCAAACGACGTGAAAAGCATGCCAATGCTGCTCTTTTTAGCACCCGCACATGTATTTGTGCCAAAACGCGTTTTAAGCATGAATACGCAACTTTTGGTAGACGAGGATGCAGTTTTCTGCAAAACCACACGATATGCATGCAAATGACGCTTTTGGCAGAACGCGCGTGTGGATTTCTACCAAACGACGTGAAAAGCATGCCAATGCTGCTCTTTTTAGAACCCGCACATGGATTTGTGCCAAAACGCGTTTTAAGCATGAATATGACACTTTTGGTAGACGAGGATGCAGTTTTCTGCAAAACCACACGATATGCAGCGCAAATGACGCTTTTGGCAGAACGCGCGTGTGGATTTCTACCAAACGACGTGAAAAGCATGCCAATGCTGCTCTTTTTAGAACCCGCACATCAATTTGTGCCAAAACGCGTTTTAAGCATGAATATGACACTTTTGGTAGACGAGTATGCAGTTTTCTGCAAAACTACACGATATGCATGCAAATGGTGCTTTTGGCAGAACGCGCGTGTGGATTTCTACCAAACGACGTGAAAAGCATGCCAATGCTGCTCTTTTTAGCAACCGCACATGGATTTGTGCCAAAACGCGTTTTAAGCATGAATACGCAACTTTTGGTAGACGAGGATGCAGTTTTCTGCAAAACCACACGATATGCATGCAAATGGTGCTTTTGGCAGAACGCGCGTGTGGATTTCTACCAAACGACGTGAAAAGCATGCCAATGCTGCTCTTTTTAGAACCCGCACATCGATTTGTGCCAAAACGCGTTTTAAGCATGAATATGACACTTTTGGTAGACGAGTATGCAGTTTTCTGCACAACCACACGATATGCATGCAAATGGTGCTTTTGGCAGAACGCCCGTGTGGATTTCTACCAAACGACGTGAAAAGCATGCCAATGCTGCTCTTTTTAGCACCCGCACATGGATTTGTGCCAAAACGCGTTTTAAGCATGAATACGCAACTTTTGGTAGACGAGGATGCAGTTTTCTGCAAAACCACACGATATGCATGCAAATGACGCTTTTGGCAGAACGCGCGTGTGGATTTCTACCAAACGACGTGAAAAGCATGCCAATGCTGCTCTTTTTAGAACCCGCACATGGATTTGTGCCAAAACGCGTTTTAAGCATGAATATGACACTTTTGGTAGACGAGGATGCAGTTTTCTGCAAAACCACACGATATGCATGCAAATGACGCTTTTGGCAGAACGCGCGTGTGGATTTCTACCAAACGACGTGAAAAGTATGCCAATGCTGCTCTTTTTAGAACCCGCACATGGATTTGTGCCAAAACGCGTTTTAAGCATGAATATGACACTTTTGGTAGACGAGTATGCAGTTTTCTGCAAAACTACACGATATGCATGCAAATGGTGCTTTTGGCAGAACGCGCGTGTGGATTTCTACCAAACGACGTGAAAAGCATGCCAATGCTGCTCTTTTTAGCACCCGCACATGGATTTGTGCCAAAACGCGTTTTAAGCATGAATACGCAACTTTTGGTAGACGAGGATGCAGTTTTCTGCAAAACCACACGATATGCATGCAAATGGTGCTTTTGGCAGAACGCGCGTGTGGATTTCTACCAAACGACGTGAAAAGCATGCCAATGCTGCTCTTTTTAGAACCCGCACATGGATTTGTGCCAAAACGCGTTTTAAGCATGAATATGACACTTTTGGTAGACGAGTATGCAGTTTTCTGCAAAACCACACGATATGCATGCAAATGGTGCTTTTGGCAGAACGCGCGTGTGGATTTCCACCAAACGACGTGAAAAGCATGCGAATGCTGCTCTTTTTAGCACCCGCACATGGATTTGTGCCAAAACGCGTTTTAAGCATGAATACGCAACTTTTGGTAGACGAGGATGCAGTTTTCTGCAAAACCACACGATATGCATGCAAATGACGCTTTTGGCAGAACGCGCGTGTGGATTTCTACCAAACGACGTGAGAAGCATGCCAATGCTGCTCTTTTTAGAACCCGCACATGGATTTGTGCCAAAACGCGTTTTAAGTATGAATAAGACACTTTTGGTAGACGAGGATGCAGTTTTCTGCAAAACCACACGATATGCATGCAAATGACGCTTTTGGCAGAACGCGCGTGTGGATTTCTACCAAACGACGTGAAAAGCATGCCAATGCTGCTCTTTTTAGCACCCGCACATGGATTTCTGCCAAAACGCGTTTTAAGCATGAATATGCAACTTTTGGTAGACGAGGATGCAGTTTTCTGCAAAACCACACGATATGCATGCAAATGACGCTTTTGGCAGAACGCGCATGTGGATTTCTACCAAACGACGTGAAAAGCATGCCAATGCTGCTCTTTTTAGAACCCGCACATGGATTTGTGCCAAAACCCGTTTTAAGCATGAATATGACACTTTTGGTAGACGAGGATGCAGTTTTCTGCAAAACCACACGATATGCATGCAAATGGTGCTTTTGGCAGAATGCGCGTGTGGATTTCTACCAAACGACGTGAAAAGCATGCCAATGCTGCTCTTTTTAGAACCCGCACATGGATTTGTGCCAAAACGCGTTTTAAGCATGAATATGCAACTTTTGGTAGACGAGGATGCAGTTTTCTGCAAAACCACACGATATGCATGCAAATGGTGCTTTTGGCAGAACGCGTGTGTGGATTTCTACCAAACGACGTGAAAAGCATGCCAATGCTGCTCTTTTTAGAACCCGCACATCGATTTGTGCCAAAACGCGTTTTAAGCATGAATATGACACTTTTGGTAGACGAGTATGCAGTTTTCTGCACAACCACACGATATGCATGCAGATGGTGCTTTTGGCAGAACGCCCGTGTGGATTTCTGCCAAACGACGTGAAAAGCATGCCAATGCTGCTCTTTTTAGCACCCGCACATGGATTTGTGCCAAAACGCGTTTTAAGCATGAATACGCAACTTTTGGTAGACGAGGATGCAGTTTTCTGCAAAACCACACGATATGCAGCGCAAATGACGCTTTTGGCAGAACGCGCGTGTGGATTTCTACCAAACGACGTGAAAAGCATGCCAATGCTGCTCTTTTTAGAACCCGCACATGGATTTGTGCCAAAACGCGTTTTAAGCACGAATATGACACTTTTGAAAGACGAGGATGCAGTTTTCTGCAAATCCACACGATATGCATGCAAATGACGCTTTTGGCAGAACGCGCGTGTGAATTTCTACCAAACGACGTGAAAAGCATGCCAATGCTGCTCTTTTTAGAACCCGCACATGGATTTGTGCCAAAACGCGTTTAAGCATGAATATGACACTTTTGGTAGACGAGTATGCAGTTTTCTGCAAAACTACACGATATGCATGCAAATGGTGCTTTTGGCAGAACGCGCGTGTGGATTTCTACCAAACGACGTGAAAAGCATGAAAATGCTGCTCTTTTTAGCACCCGCACATGGATTTGTGCCAAAACGCGTTTTAAGCATGAATACGCAACTTTTGGTAGACGAGGATGCAGTTTTCTGCAAAACCACACGATATGCATGCAAATGGTGCTTTTGGCAGAACGCGCGTGTGGATTTCTACCAAACGACGTGAAAAGCATGCCAATGCTGCTCTTTTTAGAACCCGCACATGGATTTGTGCCAAAACGCGTTTTAAGCATGAATATGACACTTTTGGTAGACGAGTATGCAGTTTTCTGCAAAACCACACGATATGCATGCAAATGGTGCTTTTGGCAGAACGCGCGTGTGGATTTCCACCAAACGACGTGAAAAGCATGCGAATGCTGCTCTTTTTAGCACCCGCACATGGATTTGTGCCAAAACGCGTTTTAAGCATGAATACGCAACTTTTGGTAGACGAGGATGCAGTTTTCTGCAAAACCACACGATATGCATGCAAATGACGCTTTTGGCAGAACGCGCGTGTGGATTTCTACCAAACGACGTGAGAAGCATGCCAATGCTGCTCTTTTTAGTACCCGCACATGGATTTGTGCCAAAAGGCGTTTTAAGTATGAATAAGACACTTTTGGTAGACGAGGATGCAGTTTTCTGCAAAACCACACGATATGCATGCAAATGACGCTTTTGGCAGAACGCGCGTGTGGATTTCTACCAAACGACGTGAAAAGCATGCCAATGCTGCTCTTTTTAGCACCCGCACATGGATTTCTGCCAAAACGCGTTTTAAGCATGAATATGCAACTTTTGGTAGACGAGGATGCAGTTTTCTGCAAAACCACACGATATGCATGCAAATGACGCTTTTGGCAGAACGCGCGTGTGGATTTCTACCAAACGACGTGAAAAGCATGCCAATGCTGCTCTTTTTAGAACCCGCACATGTATTTGTGCCAAAAGCCGTTTTAAGCATGAATATGACACTTTTGGTAGACGAGGATGCAGTTTTCTGCAAAACCACACGATATGCATGCAAATGGTGCTTTTGGCAGAATGCGCGTGTGGATTTCTACCAAACGACGTGAAAAGCATGCCAATGCTGCTCTTTTTAGAACCCGCACATGGATTTGTGCCAAAACGCCTTTTAAGCATGAATATCACACTTTTGGTAGACGAGGATGCAGTTTTCTGCAAAACCACACGATATGCATGCAAATGGTGCTTTTGGCAGAACGCGCGTGTGGATTTCTACCAAACGACGTGAAAAGCATGCCAATGCTGCTCTTTTTAGAACCCGCACATGGATTTGTGTCAAAATACGTTTTAAGCATGAATATGACACTTTTGGTAGACGAGGATGCAGTTTTCTGCAAAACCACACGATATGCATGCAAATGGTGCTTTTGGCAGAACGCGCGTGTGGATTTCTACCAAACGACGTGAAAAGCATGCCAATGCTGCTCTTTTTAGAACCCGCACACGGATTTGTGCCAAAACGCGTTTTAAGCATGAATATGACACTCTTGGTAGACGAGTATGCAGTTTTCTGCAAAACTACACGATATGCATGCAAATGGTGCTTTTGGCAGAACGCGCGTGTGGATTTCTACCAAACGACGTGAAAAGCATGCCAATGCTGCTCTTTTTAGCACCCGCACATGGATTTGTGCCAAAACGCGTTTTAAGCATGAATACGCAACTTTTGGTAGACGAGGATGCAGTTTTCTGCAAAACCACACGATATGCATGCAAATGACGCTTTTGGCAGAACGCGCGTGTCGATATCTACCAAACGACGTGAAAAGCATGCCAATGCTGCTCTTTTTAGCACCCGCACATGGATTTGTGCCAAAACGCGGTTTAAGCATGAATATGCAACTTTTGGTAGACGAGGATGCAGTTTTCTGCAAAACCACACGATATGCATGCAAATGGTGCTTTTGGCAGAACGCGCGTGTGGATTTCTACCAAACGACGTGAAAAGCATGCCAATGCTGCTCTTTTTAGAACCCGCACATCGATTTGTGCCAAAACGCGTTTTAAGCATGAATATGACACTTTTGGTAGACGAGTATGCAGTTTTCTGCAAAACCACACGATATGCATGCAAATGACGCTTTTGGCAGAACGCGCGTGTGGATTTCTACCAAACGACGTGAAAAGCATGCCAATGCTGCTCTTTTTAGCACCCGCACATGGATTTCTGCCAAAACGCGTTTTAAGCATGAATATGCAACTTTTGGTAGACGAGGATGCAGTTTTCTGCAAAACCACACGATATGCATGCAAATGACGCTTTTGGCAGAACGCGCGTGTGGATTTCTACCAAACGACGTGAAAAGCATGCCAATGCTGCTCTTTTTAGAACCCGCACATGGATTTGTGCCAAAACCCGTTTTAAGCATGAATATGACACTTTTGGTAGACGAGGATGCAGTTTTCTGCAAAACCACACGATATGCATGCAAATGGTGCTTTTGGCAGAATGCGCGTGTGGATTTCTACCAAACGACGTGAAAAGCATGCCAATGCTGCTCTTTTTAGAACCCGCACATGGATTTGTGCCAAAACGCGTTTTAAGCTTGAATATCACACTTTTGGTAGACGAGGATGCAGTTTTCTGCAAAACCACACGATATGCATGCAAATGGTGCTTTTGGCAGAACGCGCGTGTGGATTTCTACCAAACGACGTGAAAAGCATGCCAATGCTGCTCTTTTTAGAACCCGCACATGGATTTGTGCCAAAATACGTTTTAAGCATGAATATGACACTTTTGGTAGACGAGGATGCAGTTTTCTGCAAAACCACACGATATGCATGCAAATGGTGCTTTTGGCAGAACGCGCGTGTGGATTTCTACCAAACGACGTGAAAAGTATGCCAATGCTGCTCTTTTTAGAACCCGCACACGGATTTGTGCCAAAACGCGTTTTAAGCATAAATATGACACTTCTGGTAGACGAGTATGCAGTTTTCTGCAAAACTACACGATATGCATGCAAATGGTGCTTTTGGCAGAACGCGCGTGTGGATTTCTACCAAACGACGTGAAAAGCATGCCAATGCTGCTCTTTTTAGCACCCGCACATGGATTTGTGCCAAAACGCGTTTTAAGCATGAATACGCAACTTTTGGTAGACGAGGATGCAGTTTTCTGCAAAACCACACGATATGCATGCAAATGACGCTTTTGGCAGAACGCGCGTGTGGATTTCTACCAAACGACGTGGAAAGCATGCCAATGCTGCTCTTTTTAGCACCCGCACATGGATTTGTGCCAAAACGCGTTTTAAGCATGAATATGCAACTTTTGGTAGACGAGGATGCAGTTTTCTGCAAAACCACACGATATGCATGCAAATGGTGCTTTTGGCAGAACGCGCGTGTGGATTTCTACCAAACGACGTGAAAAGCATGCCAATGCTGCTCTTTTTAGAACCCGCACATCGATTTGTGCCAAAACGCGTTTTAAGCATGAATATGACACTTTTGGTAGACGAGTATGCAGTTTTCTGCACAACCACACGATATGCATGCAAATGGTGCTTTTGGCAGAACGCCCGTGTGGATTTCTACCAAACGACGTGAAAAGCATGCCAATGCTGCTCTTTTTAGCACCCGCACATGGATTTGTGCCAAAACGCGTTTTAAGCATGAATACGCAACTTTTGGTAGACGAGGATGCAGTTTTCTGCAAAACCACACGATATGCATGCAAATGACGCTTTTGGCAGAACGCGCGTGTGGATTTCTACCAAACGACGTGAAAAGCATGCCAATGCTGCTCTTTTTACAACCCGCACATGGATTTGTGCCAAAACGCGTTTTAAGCATGAATATGCAACTTTTGGTAGACGAGGATGCAGTTTTCTGCAAAACCACACGATATGCATGCAAATGACGCTTTTGGCAGAACGCGCGTGTGGATTTCTACCAAACGACGTGAAAAGCATGCCAATGCAGCTCTTTTAGAACCCGCACATGGATTTGTGCCAAAACCCGTTTTAAGCATGAATATGACACTTTTGGTAGACGAGGATGCAGTTTTCTGCAAAACCACACGATATGCATGCAAATGGTGCTTTTGGCAGAATGCGCGTGTGGATTTCTACCAAACGACGTGAAAAGCATGCCAATGCTGCTCTTTTTAGAACCCGCACATGGATTTGTGCCAAAACGCGTTTTAAGCATGAATATCACACTTTTGGTAGACGAGGATGCAGTTTTCTGCAAAACCACACGATATGCATGCAAATGGTGCTTTTGGCAGAACGCGCGTGTGGATTTCTACCAAACGACGTGAAAAGCATGCCAATGCTGCTCTTTTTAGAACCCGCACATGGATTTGTGCCAAAATACGTTTTAAGCATGAATATGACACTTTTGGTAGACGAGGATGCAGTTTTCTGCAAAACCACACGATATGCATGCAAATGGTGCTTTTGGCAGAACGCGCGTGTGGATTTCTACCAAACGACGTGAAAAGCATGCCAATGCTGCTCTTTTTAGAACCCGCACACGGATTTGTGCCAAAACGCGTTTTAAGCATGAATATGACACTTTTGGTAGACGAGTATGCAGTTTTCTGCAAAACTACACGATAGGCATGCAAATGGTGCTTTTGGCAGAACGCGCGTGTGGATTTCTACCAAACGACGTGAAAAGCATGCCAATGCTGCTCTTTTTAGCAGCCGCACATGGATTTGTGCCAAAACGCGTTTTAAGCATGAATATGCAACTTTTGGTAGACGAGGATGCAGTTTTCTGCAAAACCACACGATATGCATGCAAATGACGCTTTTGGCAGAACGCGCGTGTGGATTTCTACCAAACGACGTGAAAAGCATGCCAATGCTGCTCTTTTTACAACCCGCACATGGATTTGTGCCAAAAAGCGTTTTAAGCATGAATATGACACTTTTGGTAGACGAGGATGCAGTTTTCTGCAAAACCACACGATATGCATGCAAATGGTGCTTTTGGCAGAACGCGCGTGTGGATTTCTACCAAACGACGTGAAAAGCATGCCAATGCTGCTCTTTTTACAACCCGCACATGGATTTGTGCCAAAACGCGTTTTAAGCATGAATATGACACTTTTGGTAGACGAGGATGCAGTTTTCTGCAAAACCACACGATATGCATGCAAATGGTGCTTTTGGCAGAACGCGCGTGTGGATTTCTACCAAACGACGTGAAAAGCATGCCAATGCTGCTCTTTTTAGCACCCGCACATGGATTTGTGCCAAAACGCGTTTTAAGCATGAATACGCAACTTTTGGTAGACGAGGATGCAGTTTTCTGCAAAACCACACGATATGCATGCAAATGACGCTTTTGGCAGAACGCGCGTGTGGATTTCTACCAAACGACGTGAAAAGCATGCCAATGCTGCTCTTTTTTGAACCCGCACACGGATTTGTGCCAAAACGCGTTTTAAGCATGAATATGACACTTTTGGTAGACGAGTATGCAGTTTTCTGCAAAACTACACGATATGCATGCAAATGGTGCTTTTGGCAGAACGCGCGTGTGGATTTCTACCAAACGACGTTAAAAGCATGCCAATGCTGCTCTTTTTAGCAGCCGCACATGGATTTGTGCCAAAACGCGTTTTAAGCATGAATATGCAACTTTTGGTAGACGAGGATGCAGTTTTCGGCAAAACCACACGATATGCATGCAAATGACGCTTTTGGCAGAACGCGCGTGTGGATTTCTACCAAACGACGTGAAAAGCATGCCAATGCTGCTCTTTTTACAACCCGCACATGGATTTGTGCCAAAACGCGTTTTAAGCATGAATATGACACTTTTGGTAGACGAGGATGCAGTTTTCTGCAAAACCACACGATATGCATGCAAATGACGCTTTTGGCAGAACGCGCGTGTGGATTTCTACCAAACGACGTGAAAAGCATGCCAATGCTGCTCTTTTTAGAACCCGCACATGGATTTGTGCCAAAACGCGTTTTAAGCATGAATATCACACTTTTGGTAGACGAGGATGCAGTTTTCTGCAAAACCACACGATATGCATGCAAATGGTGCTTTTGGCAGAACGCGCGTGTGGATTTCTACCAAACGACGTGAAAAGCATGCCAATGCTGCTCTTTTTAGAACCCGCACATGGATTTGTGCCAAAATACGTTTTAAGCATGAATATGACACTTTTGGTAGACGAGGATGCAGTTTTCTGCAAAACCACACGATATGCATGCAAATGACGCTTTTGGCAGAACGCGCGTGTGGATTTCTACCAAACGACGTGAAAAGCATGCCAATGCTGCTCTTTTTAGCACCCGCACATGGATTTCTGCCAAAACGCGTTTTAAGCATGAATATGCAACTTTTGGTAGACGAGGATGCAGTTTTCTGCAAAACCACATGATATGCATGCAAATGACGCTTTTGGCAGAACGCGCGTGTGGATTTCTACCAAACGACGTGAAAAGCATGCCAATGCTGCTCTTTTTAGAACCCGCACATGGATTTGTGCCAAAACCCGTTTTAAGCATGAATATGACACTTTTGGTAGACGAGGATGCAGTTTTCTGCAAAACCACACGATATGCATGCAAATGGTGCTTTTGGCAGAATGCGCGTGTGGATTTCTACCAAACGACGTGAAAAGCATGCCAATGCTGCTCTTTTTAGAACCCGCACATGGATTTGTGCCAAAACGCGTTTTAAGCTTGAATATCACACTTTTGGTAGACGAGGATGCAGTTTTCTGCAAAACCACACGATATGCATGCAAATGGTGCTTTTGGCAGAACGCGCGTGTGGATTTCTACCAAACGACGTGAAAAGCATGCCAATGCTGCTCTTTTTAGAACCCGCACATGGATTTGTGCCAAAATACGTTTTAAGCATGAATATGACACTTTTGGTAGACGAGGATGCAGTTTTCTGCAAAACCACACGATATGCATGCAAATGGTGCTTTTGGCAGAACGCGCGTGTGGATTTCTACCAAACGACGTGAAAAGTATGCCAATGCTGCTCTTTTTAGAACCCGCACACGGATTTGTGCCAAAATGCGTTTTAAGCATAAATATGACACTTCTGGTAGACGAGTATGCAGTTTTCTGCAAAACTACACGATATGCATGCAAATGGTGCTTTTGGCAGAACGCGCGTGTGGATTTCTACCAAACGACGTGAAAAGCATGCCAATGCTGCTCTTTTTAGCACCCGCACATGGATTTGTGCCAAAACGCGTTTTAAGCATGAATACGCAACTTTTGGTAGACGAGGATGCAGTTTTCTGCAAAACCACACGATATGCATGCAAATGACGCTTTTGGCAGAACGCGCGTGTGGATTTCTACCAAACGACGTGAAAAGCATGCCAATGCTGCTCTTTTTAGCACCCGCACATGGATTTGTGCCAAAACGCGTTTTAAGCATGAATATGCAACTTTTGGTAGACGAGGATGCAGTTTTCTGCAAAACCACACGATATGCATGCAAATGGTGCTTTTGGCAGAACGCGCGTGTGGATTTCTACCAAACGACGTGAAAAGCATGCCAATGCTGCTCTTTTTAGAACCCGCACATCGATTTGTGCCAAAACGCGTTTTAAGCATGAATATGACACTTTTGGTAGACGAGTATGCAGTTTTCTGCACAACCACACGATATGCATGCAAATGGTGCTTTTGGCAGAACGCCCGTGTGGATTTCTACCAAACGACGTGAAAAGCATGCCAATGCTGCTCTTTTTAGCACCCGCACATGGATTTGTGCCAAAACGCGTTTTAAGCATGAATACGCAACTTTTGGTAGACGAGGATGCAGTTTTCTGCAAAACCACACGATATGCATGCAAATGACGCTTTTGGCAGAACGCGCGTGTGGATTTCTACCAAACGACGTGAAAAGCATGCCAATGCTGCTCTTTTTACAACCCGCACATGGATTTGTGCCAAAACGCGTTTTAAGCATGAATATGCAACTTTTGGTAGACGAGGATGCAGTTTTCTGCAAAACCACACGATATGCATGCAAATGACGCTTTTGGCAGAACGCGCGTGTGGATTTCTACCAAACGACGTGAAAAGCATGCCAATGCAGCTCTTTTTAGAACCCGCACATGGATTTGTGCCAAAACCCGTTTTAAGCATGAATATGACACTTTTGGTAGACGAGGATGCAGTTTTCTGCAAAACCACACGATATGCATGCAAATGGTGCTTTTGGCAGAATGCGCGTGTGGATTTCTACCAAACGACGTGAAAAGCATGCCAATGCTGCTCTTTTTAGAACCCGCACATGGATTTGTGCCAAAACGCGTTTTAAGCATGAATATCACACTTTTGGTAGACGAGGATGCAGTTTTCTGCAAAACCACACGATATGCATGCAAATGGTGCTTTTGGCAGAACGCGCGTGTGGATTTCTACCAAACGACGTGAAAAGCATGCCAATGCTGCTCTTTTTAGAACCCGCACATGGATTTGTGCCAAAATACGTTTTAAGCATGAATATGACACTTTTGGTAGACGAGGATGCAGTTTTCTGCAAAACCACACGATATGCATGCAAATGGTGCTTTTGGCAGAACGCGCGTGTGGATTTCTACCAAACGACGTGAAAAGCATGCCAATGCTGCTCTTTTTAGAACCCGCACACGGATTTGTGCCAAAACGCGTTTTAAGCATGAATATGACACTTTTGGTAGACGAGTATGCAGTTTTCTGCAAAACTACACGATAGGCATGCAAATGGTGCTTTTGGCAGAACGCGCGTGTGGATTTCTACCAAACGACGTGAAAAGCATGCCAATGCTGCTCTTTTTAGCAGCCGCACATGGATTTGTGCCAAAACGCGTTTTAAGCATGAATATGCAACTTTTGGTAGACGAGGATGCAGTTTTCTGCAAAACCACACGATATGCATGCAAATGACGCTTTTGGCAGAACGCGCGTGTGGATTTCTACCAAACGACGTGAAAAGCATGCCAATGCTGCTCTTTTTACAACCCGCACATGGATTTGTGCCAAAAAGCGTTTTAAGCATGAATATGACACTTTTGGTAGACGAGGATGCAGTTTTCTGCAAAACCACACGATATGCATGCAAATGGTGCTTTTGGCAGAACGCGCGTGTGGATTTCTACCAAACGACGTGAAAAGCATGCCAATGCTGCTCTTTTTACAACCCGCACATGGATTTGTGCCAAAACGCGTTTTAAGCATGAATATGACACTTTTGGTAGACGAGGATGCAGTTTTCTGCAAAACCACACGATATGCATGCAAATGGTGCTTTTGGCAGAACGCGCGTGTGGATTTCTACCAAACGACGTGAAAAGCATGCCAATGCTGCTCTTTTTAGCACCCGCACATGGATTTGTGCCAAAACGCGTTTTAAGCATGAATACGCAACTTTTGGTAGACGAGGATGCAGTTTTCTGCAAAACCACACGATATGCATGCAAATGACGCTTTTGGCAGAACGCGCGTGTGGATTTCTACCAAACGACGTGAAAAGCATGCCAATGCTGCTCTTTTTTGAACCCGCACACGGATTTGTGCCAAAACGCGTTTTAAGCATGAATATGACACTTTTGGTAGACGAGTATGCAGTTTTCTGCAAAACTACACGATATGCATGCAAATGGTGCTTTTGGCAGAACGCGCGTGTGGATTTCTACCAAACGACGTTAAAAGCATGCCAATGCTGCTCTTTTTAGCAGCCGCACATGGATTTGTGCCAAAACGCGTTTTAAGCATGAATATGCAACTTTTGGTAGACGAGGATGCAGTTTTCGGCAAAACCACACGATATGCATGCAAATGACGCTTTTGGCAGAACGCGCGTGTGGATTTCTACCAAACGACGTGAAAAGCATGCCAATGCTGCTCTTTTTACAACCCGCACATGGATTTGTGCCAAAACGCGTTTTAAGCATGAATATGACACTTTTGGTAGACGAGGATGCAGTTTTCTGCAAAACCACACGATATGCATGCAAATGACGCTTTTGGCAGAACGCGCGTGTGGATTTCTACCAAACGACGTGAAAAGCATGCCAATGCTGCTCTTTTTAGAACCCGCACATGGATTTGTGCCAAAACGCGTTTTAAGCATGAATATCACACTTTTGGTAGACGAGGATGCAGTTTTCTGCAAAACCACACGATATGCATGCAAATGGTGCTTTTGGCAGAACGCGCGTGTGGATTTCTACCAAACGACGTGAAAAGCATGCCAATGCTGCTCTTTTTAGAACCCGCACATGGATTTGTGCCAAAATACGTTTTAAGCATGAATATGACACTTTTGGTAGACGAGGATGCAGTTTTCTGCAAAACCACACGATATGCATGCAAATGGTGCTTTTGGCAGAACGCGCGTGTGGATTTCTACCAAACGACGTGAAAAGCATGCCAATGCTGCTCTTTTTAGAACCCGCACACGGATTTGTGCCAAAACGCGTTTTAAGCATGAATATGACACTCTTGGTAGACGAGTATGCAGTTTTCTGCAAAACTACACGATATGCATGCAAATGGTGCTTTTGGCAGAACGCGCGTGTGGATTTCTACCAAACG
Source organism: Dermacentor albipictus (assembly GCF_038994185.2). Lineage (NCBI taxonomy): Eukaryota > Metazoa > Arthropoda > Arachnida > Ixodida > Ixodidae > Dermacentor > Dermacentor albipictus. Next base: position 10,505 of record NW_027226000.1, on the reverse strand, counting down.
ACGTGAAAAGCATGCCAATGCTGCTCTTTTTAGCACCCGCACATGGATTTGTGCCAAAACGCGTTTTAAGCATGAATACGCAACTTTTGGTAGACGAGGATGCAGTTTTCTGCAAAACCACACGATATGCATGCAAATGACGCTTTTGGCAGAACGCGCGTGTGGATATCTACCAAACGACGTGAAAAGCATGCCAATGCTGCTCTTTTTAGCACCCGCACATGGATTTGTGCCAAAACGCGGTTTAAGCATGAATATGCAACTTTTGGTAGACGAGGATGCAGTTTTCTGCAAAACCACACGATATGCATGCAAATGGTGCTTTTGGCAGAACGCGCGTGTGGATTTCTACCAAACGACGTGAAAAGCATGCCAATGCTGCTCTTTTTAGAACCCGCACATCGATTTGTGCCAAAACGCGTTTTAAGCATGAATATGACACTTTTGGTAGACGAGTATGCAGTTTTCTGCAAAACCACACGATATGCATGCAAATGACGCTTTTGGCAGAACGCGCGTGTGGATTTCTACCAAACGACGTGAAAAGCATGCCAATGCTGCTCTTTTTAGCACCCGCACATGGATTTCTGCCAAAACGCGTTTTAAGCATGAATATGCAACTTTTGGTAGACGAGGATGCAGTTTTCTGCAAAACCACACGATATGCATGCAAATGACGCTTTTGGCAGAACGCGCGTGTGGATTTCTACCAAACGACGTGAAAAGCATGCCAATGCTGCTCTTTTTAGAACCCGCACATGGATTTGTGCCAAAACCCGTTTTAAGCATGAATATGACACTTTTGGTAGACGAGGATGCAGTTTTCTGCAAAACCACACGATATGCATGCAAATGGTGCTTTTGGCAGAATGCGCGTGTGGATTTCTACCAAACGACGTGAAAAGCATGCCAATGCTGCTCTTTTTAGAACCCGCACATGGATTTGTGCCAAAACGCGTTTTAAGCATGAATATCACACTTTTGGTAGACGAGGATGCAGTTTTCTGCAAAACCACACGATATGCATGCAAATGGTGCTTTTGGCAGAACGCGCGTGTGGATTTCTACCAAACGACGTGAAAAGCATGCCAATGCTGCTCTTTTTAGAACCCGCACATGGATTTGTGCCAAAATACGTTTTAAGCATGAATATGACACTTTTGGTAGACGAGGATGCAGTTTTCTGCAAAACCACACGATATGCATGCAAATGGTGCTTTTGGCAGAACGCGCGTGTGGATTTCTACCAAACGACGTGAAAAGTATGCCAATGCTGCTCTTTTTAGAACCCGCACACGGATTTGTGCCAAAACGCGTTTTAAGCATAAATATGACACTTTTGGTAGACGAGTATGCAGTTTTCTGCACAACCACACGATATGCATGCAAATGGTGCTTTTGGCAGAACGCCCGTGTGGATTTCTACCAAACGACGTGAAAAGCATGCCAATGCTGCTCTTTTTAGCACCCGCACATGGATTTGTGCCAAAACGCGTTTTAAGCATGAATACGCAACTTTTGGTAGACGAGGATGCAGTTTTCTGCAAAACCACACGATATGCATGCAAATGACGCTTTTGGCAGAACGCGCGTGTGGATTTCTACCAAACGACGTGAAAAGCATGCCAATGCTGCTCTTTTTACAACCCGCACATGGATTTGTGCCAAAACGCGTTTTAAGCATGAATATGCAACTTTTGGTAGACGAGGATGCAGTTTTCTGCAAAACCACACGATATGCATGCAAATGACGCTTTTGGCAGAACGCGCGTGTGGATTTCTACCAAACGACGTGAAAAGCATGCCAATGCAGCTCTTTTTAGAACCCGCACATGGATTTGTGCCAAAACCCGTTTTAAGCATGAATATGACACTTTTGGTAGACGAGGATGCAGTTTTCTGCAAAACCACACGATATGCATGCAAATGGTGCTTTTGGCAGAATGCGCGTGTGGATTTCTACCAAACGACGTGAAAAGCATGCCAATGCTGCTCTTTTTAGAACCCGCACATGGATTTGTGCCAAAACGCGTTTTAAGCATGAATATCACACTTTTGGTAGACGAGGATGCAGTTTTCTGCAAAACCACACGATATGCATGCAAATGGTGCTTTTGGCAGAACGCGCGTGTGGATTTCTACCAAACGACGTGAAAAGCATGCCAATGCTGCTCTTTTTAGAACCCGCACATGGATTTGTGCCAAAATACGTTTTAAGCATGAATATGACACTTTTGGTAGACGAGGATGCAGTTTTCTGCAAAACCACACGATATGCATGCAAATGGTGCTTTTGGCAGAACGCGCGTGTGGATTTCTACCAAACGACGTGAAAAGCATGCCAATGCTGCCCTTTTTAGAACCCGCACATGGATTTGTGCCAAAACGCGTTTTAAGCATGAATATGACACTTTTGGTAGACGAGGATGCAGTTTTCTGCAAAACCACACGATATGCATGCAAATGGTGCTTTTGGCAGAACGCGCGTGTGGATTTCTACCAAACGACGTGAAAAGCATGCCAATGCTGCTCTTTTTACAACCCGCACATGGATTTGTGCCAAAACGCGTTTAAGCATGAATATGACACTTTTGGTAGACGAGGATGCAGTTTTCTGCAAAACCACACGATATGCATGCAAATGGTGCTTTTGGCAGAACGCGCGTGTGGATTTCTACCAAATGACGTGAAAAGCATGCCAATGCTGCTCTTTTTACAACCCGCACATGGATTTGTGCCAAAACGCGTTTTAAGCATGAATATGACACTTTTGGTAGACGAGGATGCAGTTTTCTGCAAAACCACACGATATGCATGCAAATGGTGCTTTTGGCAGAACGCGCGTGTGGATTTCTACCAAACGACGTGAAAAGCATGCCAATGCTGCTCTTTTTAGCACCCGCACATGGATTTGTGCCAAAACGCGTTTTAAGCATGAATACGCAACTTTTGGTAGACGAGGATGCAGTTTTCTGCAAAACCACACGATATGCATGCAAATGACGCTTTTGGCAGAACGCGCGTGTGGATTTCTACCAAACGACGTGAAAAGCATGCCAATGCTGCTCTTTTTAGAACCCGCACACGGATTTGTGCCAAAACGCGTTTTAAGCATGAATATGACACTTTTGGTAGACGAGTATGCAGTTTTCTGCAAAACTACACGATATGCATGCAAATGGTGCTTTTGGCAGAACGCGCGTGTTGATTTCTACCAAACGACGTGAAAAGCATGCCAATGCTGCTCTTTTTAGCAGCCGCACATGGATTTGTGCCAAAACGCGTTTTAAGCATGAATATGCAACTTTTGGTAGACGAGGATGCAGTTTTCTGCAAAACCACACGATATGCATGCAAATGACGCTTTTGGCAGAACGCGCGTGTGGATTTCTACCAAACGACGTGAAAAGCATGCCAATGCTGCTCTTTTTACAACCCGCACATGGATTTGTGCCAAAACGCGTTTTAAGCATGAATATGACACTTTTGGTAGACGAGGATGCAGTTTTCTGCAAAACCACACGATATGCATGCAAATGGTGCTTTTGGCAGAACGCGCGTGTGGATTTCTACCAAACGACGTGAAAAGCATGCCAATGCTGCTCTTTTTACAACCCGCACATGGATTTGTGCCAAAACGCGTTTTAAGCATGAATATGACACTTTTGGTAGACGAGGATGCAGTTTTCTGCAAAACCACACGATATGCATGCAAATGGTGCTTTTGGCAGAACGCGCGTGTGGATTTCTACCAAACGACGTGAAAAGCATGCCAATGCTGCTCTTTTTAGCACCCGCACATGGATTTGTGCCAAAACGCGTTTTAAGCATGAATACGCAACTTTTGGTAGACGAGGATGCAGTTTTCTGCAAAACCACACGATATGCATGCAAATGACGCTTTTGGCAGAACGCGCGTGTGGATTTCTACCAAACGACGTGAAAAGCATGCCAATGCTGCTCTTTTTAGAACCCGCACACGGATTTGTGCCAAAACGCGTTTTAAGCATGAATATGACACTTTTGGTAGACGAGTATGCAGTTTTCTGCAAAACTACACGATATGCATGCAAATGGTGCTTTTGGCAGAACGCGCGTGTGGATTTCTACCAAACGACGTGAAAAGCATGCCAATGCTGCTCTTTTTAGCACCCGCACATGGATTTGTGCCAAAACGCGTTTTAAGCATGAATACTCAACTTTTGGTAGACGAGGATGCAGTTTTCTGCAAAACCACACGATATGCATGCAAATGACGCTTTTGGCAGAACGCGCGTGTGGATTTCTACCAAACGACGTGAAAAGGATGCCAATGCTGCTCTTTTTAGCACCCGCACATGGATTTGTGCCAAAACGCGTTTTAAGCATGAATACGCAACTTTGGTAGACGAGGATGCAGTTTTCTGCAAAACCACACGATATGCATGCAAATGACGCTTTTGGCAGAACGCGCGTGTGGATTTCTACCAAACGACGTGAAAAGCATGCCAATGCTGCTCTTTTTAGCACCCGCACATGGATTTGTGCCAAAACGCGTTTTAAGCATGAATATCACACTTTTGGTAGACGAGGATGCAGTTTTCTGCAAAACCACACGATATGCATGCAAATGGTGCTTTTGGCAGAACGCGCGTGTGGATTTCTACCAAACGACGTGAAAAGCATGCCAATGCTGCTCTTTTTAGAACCCGCACATGGATTTGTGCCAAAATACGTTTTAAGCATGAATATGACACTTTTGGTAGACGAGGATGCAGTTTTCTGCAAAACCACACGATATGCACGCAAATGGTGCTTTTGGCAGAACGCGCGTGTGGATTTCTACCAAACGACGTGAAAAGCATGCCAATGCTGCTCTTTTTAGAACCCGCACACGGATTTGTGCCAAAACGCGTTTTAAGCATGAATATGACACTTTTGGTAGACGAGTATGCAGTTTTCTGCAAAACTACACGATATGCATGCAAATGGTGCTTTTGGCAGAACGCGCGTGTGGATTTCTACCAAACGACGTGAAAAGGATGCCAATGCTGCCTTTTTTAGCACCCGCACATGGATTTGTGCCAAAACGCGTTTTAAGCATGAATACGCAACTTTTGGTAGACGAGGATGCAGTTTTCTGCAAAACCACACGATATGCATGCAAATGACGCTTTTGGCAGAACGCGCGTGTGGATTTCTACCAAACGACGTGAAAAGCATGCCAATGCTGCTCTTTTTAGCACCCGCACATGGATTTGTGCCAAAACGCGTTTTAAGCATGAATATGCAACTTTTGGTAGACGAGGATGCAGTTTTCTGCAAAACCACACGATATGCATGCAAATGGTGCTTTTTGCAGAACGCGCGTGTGGATTTCTACCAAACGACGTGAAAAGCATGCCAATGCTGCTCTTTTTAGAACCCGCACATCGATTTGTGCCAAACGCGTTTTAAGCATGAATATGACACTTTTGGTAGACGAGTATGCAGTTTTCTGCACAACCACACGATATGCATGCAAATGGTGCTTTTGGCAGAACGCCCGTGTGGATTTCTACCAAACGACGTGAAAAGCATGCCAATGCTGCTCTTTTTAGCACCCGCACATGGATTTGTGCCAAAACGCGTTTTAAGCATGAATACGCAACTTTTGGTAGACGAGGATGCAGTTTTCTGCAAAACCACACGATATGCATGCAAATGACGCTTTTGGCAGAACGCGCGTGTGGATTTCTACCAAACGACGTGAAAAGCATGCCAATGCTGCTCTTTTTACAACCCGCACATGGATTTGTGCCAAAACGCGTTTTAAGCATGAATATGACACTTTTGGTAGACGAGGATGCAGTTTTCTGCAAAACCACACGATATGCATGCAAATGGTGCTTTTGGCAGAACGCGCGTGTGGATTTCTACCAAACGACGTGAAAAGCATGCCAATGCTGCTCTTTTTACAACCCGCACATGGATTTGTGCCAAAACGCGTTTTAAGCATGAATACGCAACTTTTGGTAGACGAGGATGCAGTTTTCTGCAAAACCACACGATATGCATGCAAATGACGCTTTTGGCAGAACGCGCGTGTGGATTTCTACCAAACGACGTGAAAAGCATGCCAATGCTGCTCTTTTTAGAACCCGCACATGGATTTGTGCCAAAACGCGTTTTAAGCATGAATATGACACTTTTGGTAGACGAGGATGCAGTTTTCTGCAAAACCACACGATATGTATGCAAATGACGCTTTTGGCAGAACGCGCGTGTGGATTTCTACCAAACGACGTGAAAAGCATGCCAATGCTGCTCTTTTTAGCACCCGCACATGGATTTGTGCCAAAACGCGTTTTAAGCATGAATACGCAACTTTTGGTAGACGAGGATGCAGTTTTCTGCAAAACCACACGATATGCATGCAAATGACGCTTTTGGCAGAACGCGCGTGTGGATTGCTACCAAACGACGTGAAAAGGATGCCAATGCTGCTCTTTTTAGCACCCGCACATGGATTTGTGCCAAAACGCGTTTTAAGCATGAATACGCAACTTTTGGTAGACGAGGATGCAGTTTTCTGCAAAACCACACGATATGCATGCAAATGACGCTTTTGGCAGAACGCGCGTGTGGATTTCTACCAAACGACGTGAAAAGCATGCCAATGCTGCTCTTTTTAGCACCCGCACATGGATTTGTGCCAAAACGCGTTTTAAGCATGAATATCACACTTTTGGTAGACGAGGATGCAGTTTTCTGCAAAACCACACGATATGCATGCAAATGGTGCTTTTGGCAGAACGCGCGTGTGGATTTCTACCAAACGACGTGAAAAGCATGCCAATGCTGCTCTTTTTAGAACCCGCACATGGATTTGTGCCAAAATACGTTTTAAGCATGAATATGACACTTTTGGTAGACGAGGATGCAGTTTTCTGCAAAACCACACGATATGCATGCAAATGGTTCTTTTGGCAGAACGCGCGTGTGGATTTCTACCAAACGACGTGAAAAGCATGCCAATGCTGCTCTTTTTAGAACCCGCACACGGATTTGTGCCAAAACGCGTTTTAAGCATGAATATGACACTTTTGGTAGACGAGTATGCAGTTTTCTGCAAAACTACACGATATGCATGCAAATGGTGCTTTTGGCAGAACGCGCGTGTGGATTTCTACAAACGACGTGAAAAGGATGCGAATGCTGCTCTTTTTAGCACCCGCACATGGATTTGTGCCAAAACGCGTTTTAAGCATGAATACGCAACTTTTGGTAGACGAGGATGCAGTTTTCTGCAAAACCACACGATATGCATGCAAATGACGCTTTTGGCAGAACGCGCGTGTGGATTTCTACCAAACGACGTGAAAAGCATGCCAATGCTGCTCTTTTTAGCACCCGCACATGGATTTGTGCCAAAACGCGTTTTAAGCATGAATATGCAACTTTTGGTAGACGAGGATGCAGTTTTCTGCAAAACCACACGATATGCATGCAAATGGTGCTTTTGGCAGAACGCGCGTGTGGATTTCTACCAAACGACGTGAAAAGCCTGCCAATGCTGCTCTTTTTAGAACCCGCACATCGATTTGTGCCAAAACGCGTTTTAAGCATGAATATGACACTTTTGGTAGACGAGTATGCAGTTTTCTGCACAACCACACGATATGCATGCAAATGGTGCTTTTGGCAGAACGCCCGTGTGGATTTCTACCAAACGACGTGAAAAGCATGCCAATGCTGCTCTTTTTAGCACCCGCACATGGATTTGTGCCAAAACGCGTTTTAAGCATGAATACGCAACTTTTGGTAGACGAGGATGCAGTTTTCTGCAAAACCACACGATATGCATGCAAATGACGCTTTTGGCGGAACGCGCGTGTGGATTTCTACCAAACGACGTGAAAAGCATGCCAATGCTGCTCTTTTTACAACCCGCACATGGATTTGTGCCAAAAGGCGTTTTAAGCATGAATATGACACTTTTGGTAGACGAGGATGCAGTTTTCTGCAAAACCACACGATATGCATGCAAATGGTGCTTTTGGCAGAACGCGCGTGTGGATTTCTACCAAACGACGTGAAAAGCATGCCAATGCTGCTCTTTTTAGAACCCGCACATGGATTTGTGCCAAAACGCGTTTTAAGCATGAATATGACACTTTTGGTAGACGAGGATGCAGTTTTCTGCAAAACCACACGATATGTATGCAAATGACGCTTTTGGCAGAACGCGCGTGTGGATTTCTACCAAACGACGTGAAAAGCATGCCAATGCTGCTCTTTTTAGCACCCGCACATGGATTTGTGCCAAAACGCGTTTTAAGCATGAATATGCAACTTTTGGTAGACGAGGATGCAGTTTTCTGCAAAACCACACGATATGCATGCAAATGGTGCTTTTTGCAGAACGCGCGTGTGGATTTCTACCAAACGACGTGAAAAGCATGCCAATGCTGCTCTTTTTAGAACCCGCACATCGATTTGTGCCAAAACGCGTTTTAAGCATGAATATGACACTTTTGGTAGACGAGTATGCAGTTTTCTGCACAACCACACGATATGCATGCAAATGGTGCTTTTGGCAGAACGCCCGTGTGGATTTCTACCAAACGACGTGAAAAGCATGCCAATGCTGCTCTTTTTAGCACCCGCACATGGATTTGTGCCAAAACGCGTTTTATGCATGAATACGCAACTTTTGGTAGACGAGGATGCAGTTTTCTGCAAAACCACACGATATGCATGCAAATGACGCTTTTGGCAGAACGCGCGTGTGGATTTCTACCAAACGACGTGAAAAGCATGCCAATGCTGCTCTTTTTAGAACCCGCACATGGATTTGTGCCAAAACGCGTTTTAAGCATGAATATGACACTTTTGGTAGACGAGGATGCAGTTTTCTGCAAAACCACACGATATGCAGCGCAAATGACGCTTTTGGCAGAACGCGCGTGTGGAATTCTACCAAACGACGTGAAAAGCATGCCAATGCTGCTCTTTTTAGAACCCGCACATCGATTTGTGCCAAAACGCGTTTTAAGCATGAATATGACACTTTTGGTAGACGAGTATGCAGTTTTCTGCACAACCACACGATATGCATGCAAATGGTGCTTTTGGCAGAACGCCCGTGTAGATTTCTACCAAACGACGTGAAAAGCATGCCAATGCTGCTCTTTTTAGAACCCGCACATGGATTTGTGCCAAAACGCGTTTTAAGCATGAATATGACACTTTTGGTAGACGAGGATGCAGTTTTCTGCAAAACCACACGATATGCATGCAAATGACGCTTTTGGCAGAACGCGCGTGTGGATTTCTACCAAACGACGTGAAAAGCATGCCAATGCTGCTCTTTTTAGAACCCGCACATGGATTTGTGCCAAAACGCGTTTTAAGCATGAATATGACACTTTTGGTAGACGAGTGCGCAGTTTTCTGCAAAACTACACGATATGCATGCAAATGGTGCTTTTGGCAGAACGCGCGTGTGGATTTCTACCAAACGACGTGAAAAGCATGCCAATGCTGCTCTTTTTAGCACCCGCACATGGATTTGTGCCAAAACGCGTTTTAATCATGAATACGCAACTTTTGGTAGACGAGGATGCAGTTTTCTGCAAAACCACACGATATGCATGCAAATGACGCTTTTGGCAGAACGCGCGTGTGGATTTCTACCAAACGACGTGAAAAGCATGCCAATGCTGCTCTTTTTAGAACCCGCACATGGATTTGTGCCAAAACGCGTTTTAAGCATGAATATGACACTTTTGGTAGAAGAGGATGCAGTTTTCTGCAAAACCACACGATATGTATGCAAATGACGCTTTTGGCAGAACGCGCGTGTGGATTTCTACCAAACGACGTGAAAAGCATGCCAATGCTGCTCTTTTTAGCACCCGCACATGGATTTGTGCCAAAACGCGTTTTAAGCATGAATACGCAACTTTTGGTAGACGAGGATGCAGTTTTCTGCAAAACCACACGATATGTATGCAAATGACGCTTTTGGCAGAACGCGCGTGTGGATTGCTACCAAACGACGTGAAAAGGATGCCAATGCTGCTCTTTTTAGCACCCGCACATGGATTTGTGCCAAAACGCGTTTTAAGCATGAATACGCAACTTTTGGTAGACGAGGATGCAGTTTTCTGCAAAACCACACGATATGCATGCAAATGACGCTTTTGGCAGAACGCGCGTGTGGATTTCTACCAAACGACGTGAAAAGCATGCCAATGCTGCTCTTTTTAGCACCCGCACATGGATTTGTGCCAAAACGCGTTTTAAGCATGAATATCACACTTTTGGTAGACGAGGATGCAGTTTTCTGCAAAACCACACGATATGCATGCAAATGGTGCTTTTGGCAGAACGCGCGTGTGGATTTCTACCAAACGACGTGAAAAGCATGCCAATGCTGCTCTTTTTAGAACCCGCACATGGATTTGTGCCAAAATACGTTTTAAGCATGAATATGACACTTTTGGTAGACGAGGATGCAGTTTTCTGCAAAACCACACGAT
>NW_027225999.1:22500-30030 GCF_038994185.2 Dermacentor albipictus | reverse complement strand
TCGCGCGCTCGCGCCAACGCCGCGGCAAAACGACGACCTCTGCGCGGTTCTTTCCCGGTTCCCGGCGTGCTATAGTGCAGCCAGCCGGACGGTGGCGACGACTCAGTCGCGGCCGTGCGGTGGCTTGTACGCCAAAGTTGCGTGACGGGCGTCGAGCTCCCGCCGCGGCCCGGCTCAGGTGGTTTCGGACTTCTGTCTCTTCCGAGCGCTCGCGTCGTCGTGGGCACGATTCTCGAGTGCGGAGCGGTGCGCGGACACCACCACGAACACGCGCAAGCCGAAAACGGCACTACGGTACAACGTCGGCCAGGGCGGTACGGCCCCCTTATATGAGCAGCGATAAGTGACCAGATCTCCACGGGGCCGTACTCGTGCGACAAGGCGGCGTACTGCGCCGAGCCGAGCGCCAATATTTGGCCTTGGCACGGCCGATTTGAGCTCTCGCGATCGCCGCGGTACCGCCGCTCACCGATTCAAGGCACGCTAGCGCGGCCCCTTCGCCATTTTTCGAGTAAGAGTGCGAAAAGCGCGCGCGGCGTGCTCGTCGCCCCGGCTGACGTAGTCTCGGACTTAGTCTCGCTCACGCCGCCCCGGCTGACGTCGTCTCGGACTTAGTCGCGCTCACACCGCCCCGGCTCACGTGGTTTCGGACTTCCGTCTCTTCCGAGCGCTCGCGTCGTCGTGGGCACGATTCTCGAGTGCGGAGCGGTGCGCGGACACCACCACGAACACGCGCAAGCCGAAAATGGCACTACGGTACAACGTCGGCCAGGGCGGTACGGCCCCCTTATATGAGCAGCGATAAGTGACCAGATCTCCACGGGGCCGTACTCGTGCGACAAGGCGGCGTACTGCGCCGAGCCGAGCGCCAATATTTGGCCTTGGCACGGCCGATTTGAGCTCTCGCGATCGCCGCGGTACCGCCGCTCACCGATTCAAGGCACGCTAGCGCGGCCCCTTCGCCATTTTTCGAGTAAGAGTGCGAAAAGCGCGCGCGGCGTGCTCGTCGCCCCGGCTGACGTAGTCTCGGACTTAGTCTCGCTCACGCCGCCCCGGCTGACGTCGTCTCGGACTTAGTCGCGCTCACACCGCCCCGGCTCACGTGGTTTCGGACTTTCGTCTCTTCCGAGCGCTCGCGTCGTCGTGGGCACGATTCTCGAGTGCGGAGCGGTGCGCGGACACCACCACGAACACGCGCAAGCCGAAAACGGCACTACGGTACAACGTCGGCCAGGGCGGTACGGCCCCTTATAAGAGCAGCGATAAGTGACCAGACCTCCACGGGGCCGTACTCGTGCGACAAGGCGGCGTACTGCGCCGAGCCGAGCGCCAATATTTGGCTTTGGCACGGCCGATTTGAGCTCTCGCGATCGCCGCGGTACCGCCGCTCACCGATTCAAGGCACGCTAGCGCGGCCCCTTCGCCATTTTTCGAGTAAGAGTGGGAAAAGCGCGCGCGGCGTGCTCGACGCCCCGGCTGACGTCGTCTCGGACTTGGTCGACGCCCCGGCTGACGTAGTCTCGGACTTAGTCTCGCTCACGCCGCCCCGGCTGACGTCGTCTCGGACTTAGTCGCGCTCACACACCGCCCCGGCTCACGTGGTTTCGGACTTTCGTCTCTTCCGAGCGCTCGCGTCGTCGTGGGCACGATTCTCGAGTGCGGAGCGGTGCGCGGACACCACCACGAACACGCGCAAGCCGAAAACGGCACTACGGTACAACGTCGGCCAGGGCGGTACGGCCCCTTATAAGAGCAGCGATAAGTGACCAGACCTCCACGGGGCCGTACTCGTGCGACAAGGCGGCGTACTGCGCCGAGCCGAGCGCCAATATTTGGCTTTGGCACGGCCGATTTGAGCTCTCGCGATCGCCGCGGTACCGCCGCTCACCGATTCAAGGCACGCTAGCGCGGCCCCTTCGCCATTTTTCGAGTAAGAGTGGGAAAAGCGCGCGCGGCGTGCTCGACGCCCCGGCTGACGTCGTCTCGGACTTGGTCGACGCCCCGGCTGACGTAGTCTCGGACTTAGTCTCGCTCACGCCGCCCCGGCTGACGTCGTCTCGGACTTAGTCGCGCTCACACCGCCCCGGCTCACGTGGTTTCGGACTTGCGTCTCTTCCGAGCGCTCGCGTCGTCGTGGGCACGATTCTCGAGTGCGGAGCGGTGCGCGGACACCACCACGAACACGCGCAAGCCGAAAACGGCACTACGGTACAACGTCGGCCAGGGCGGTACGGCCCCTTATAAGAGCAGCGATAAGTGACCAGACCTCCACGGGGCCGTACTCGTGCGACAAGGCGGCGTACTGCGCCGAGCCGAGCGCCAATATTTGGCCTTGGCACGGCCGATTTGAGCTCTCGCGATCGCCGCGGTACCGCCGCTCACCGATTCAAGGCACGCTAGCGCGGCCCCTTCGCCATTTTTCGAGTAAGAGTGGGAAAAGCGACCGCGGCGTGCTCGACGCCCCGGCTGACGTCGTCTCGGACTTAGTCGACGCCCCGGCTGACGTAGTCTCGGACTTGGTCTCGCTCACGCCGCCCCGGCTGACGTAGTCTCGGACTTGGTCTCGCTCACGCCGCCCCGGCTGACGTCGTCTCGGACTTAGTCGCGCTCACACCGCCCCGGCTCACGTGGCTTCGGACTTGGTCTCTTCGAGCGCTCGCAGCCAGGTCGGGGCCGACGCCGACGTCTGCGTGGGGCTTCAACGATTCCCGGCGCGACGCAATGCAACTGCGCGCAGGATGCCAGCGACTCCGCCGTGGCCGTGCGGCGGTGTACACGCAGAAGTTTCGTGAAGGGGTATCGAGCTCCCGCCGCCCCGGCGGACGTGGTTTCGGACTTTAGCGCTCGCAGCGATCTCGCGGCGATCGCTGACGTCTGCGCGGTTTCAGGTGTGCTACGATGCAGCAGTCTGCCGCACGACAATTTACGGAAGCGAGTGCATTCCGCCCCGGCGGACGCGGCAGCGGACTTTGTGCCTGCGGGAGTGCTCTTGTTGCTGTAAAATTTGAACGGGTGCAGCTGCGCGAAGCAAGTGTACACATTTTCTCTCTCTCTCTCTCTCTCTCTGCCTCTGAGGCGACTGTAATTTTAATTTAAATGCAATTGGAGGCGGGAGCAACCTGATGAGAGTAGGCGGACTTCGGCACACCTTGTAGTTTAGAAATTGTTTTCAAGCTTTGAGGACATACACAATCGCGCCATCTGCTTTCCCCGTCTCTTTGGCACTTCATAGTGTGTGCAGCATGCTCTGCATTCCAAAGAAACGCGCCTGTTTCTCCCCCTCTCTCACGTTCTTCTTGTCTTTCTTGCTGCTCTTGTGAGAAGTTGCTATGCTCTTTACTCGCTGTAAAATAGAATGCTTGCGCGAGCCAACAACTTGCGTGTCTTTCTTTTTTTTTGTTGTTGTTGTTTTTTTCTCTCTTCCCAAGACGTTTCTGCCATTATTCACTAGCTCTCGTTCTTAGTATGCAACGGAGCGTTAGCTCGCGCCATCTACCTTTCTTTCTGTATGGCGAAGGCCGTAGGTTTTCCTAGTTCCGCACACAGATGGCGCGGATGCGTTTTCGCGCCAGTTTCGAACGACCTCGCTGTACACATGTTTCTCATTTAAAAGTTTCAAAGGGGCTTGCGAAAGGGCGTGGTCCTTTTTTCTTGCGCAAGGCTGAGCTTTCCAGCTGTGCTTAAGCTATGCTAGCATGTGTGCGTATGTGTGTGTGTGTGTGTGTGTGTGTGTGTGTGTGTGTGTGCGTGCGCGCGCGCGCGTGCGTGCGCGTGCATATGTGTGCGTGTGTGTGTATACACGCACACGGTAAAGATGATGGGGTAGCGCTATTTCTTTCTTTCTTTCTTTCTTTTTTAACAACACCTGTGCTCCACATGGCGATCTTCCTGCCCTCTATGTTTCCGGTTGGAAGGAGTGCGCAGCCTTTTCTATATTTATTTATTTTTTTTTTTTCATTCTCTTTCATTCGTACATGAGGCGCGCTACCTAATTCTAGCGGTCGAATCGACACGTTGCAATCCGTCCCGGCCTGTGCCGTATGAAAACTTTCAGTGGGCCTTGCGGTAAATAAAAGGAAATGAGGGAAATGCGCGTAGTGTATTACACTTGCGCACGGGCTTGAAACGAAGGCCTCAAAGAAAGCCGCCTTGAGCGGTCGCATTCAGACGGAAGTAAGCATTCCCCTTGCGCGTGTTTTCCGCTCGCCTGTTCCGTTTTCTACGAGGTTGCCTTCGTTGGTTTTGCCTTGCGAACAAGCTTGCGCTCGGGTCTCGTTTCTACGCGACGGCGTTTCGTTAACAGTGAAAGACTGAGGCGTCGCGAGTTGATTCGCGAGATAGAGAGCATAGAGTCTCTAGACGGGCTGGGTTTTATAAGATTGCCCACGCTGTTGCTGAGGTTACCAATGTCGCCAGGGCACCCACAAGGCAGTGGTACAATGGAGTGAAGTGAAAGACATCGCTTCTCGGCCTTTTGGCTAAGATCAAAGTGTAGTATCTGTTCTTATCAGCTTAATATCTGATACGGGTTCTATATGGACCCACGATATTAAACCTATTTTTGGAAGTTGGCGGAGTGCTTGAAGCCTGCTTCACCTCCGCCGCAGGTCGGCCCGGTATTGCACTACCTCCGGGATCGGCCCCCGCTCACTTAGGTGAGACTTCATTCAATCAAAATGAAGAACACAAGCTCGAAGCGAGCACTCACGTGACACGCACCATTCCCATACTATACGCAACGATGCCGGTGTTTCTGAACGATTGTCTGCTGTAATGAGCCACTTGGGGGGGGGGGGGGAAGGGTGATTAGCCGTGGGTTTTGCAATCAATGTAAGTCCCACTCAAAGCCAACACTGCATTTTGGAGTTCACTATCGCTTTGATCCGTAAACGACAGCAAGCTCGCCCTGCGAAAATCCGCTGCCCTAGTGGAAGAAAGGTTCCCTATGAAACAAAAATGGAGTGCCCGATTTCCGGCAACATTTTCGCTGCAGTGGGACCGAGCGCCTCGAAAACAAACTTGTCGTATGGCCAAGTGTGGCGAAATATATTCAAGGGTTCAGAGGTGCCTCAGCTTTCCAACCTGTATGTTATGAATACCTGTTGCTACCTTTTCGTCATCATCATCCTGCTGGCTACGACCACTGCAGGGCAAAGACCTCTCCCATTATTCTCCAAGCACCCCGGTCACGTGTAAGCCCGGTCACGGTCGCCGTCTAGTGCCTGCGCCCTTCCTAATCTAATCTGCCCTCCTAAATTTCCGCCACCCCGTGCTACGCTTCCCTTCTCTTGGAATTCAGTCGGTAACCCTTAATTGATGATCTTCCCCCCACATTGCATGCCCTGCGCACGCCCATTTCTTTTTCTTGGTTTAAACTAAGGTGTCATTAGCTCGCGTTTGTTCGCTCACCCCCCGAATCTGCTCTATTCTTATCCCCCGTAGCGCTACACCCATCATTCTTCTTTCCAAAGCTCGTCGCGTCGCCCTCAGTTACCCTTCGGTAATCCTTAAGGTCCTTCGTTGCGGCACTCGCGGCATCTTTCTCATTTAAATAAGGCTATTTCGTTCAGTTTTGGGGGAAAACTCAATGAGCTAGGCGCGATTGTGTCCCCGGCGCCGCTCTCAACAAGATGGCGGCGCCCAGGCTTTTTGCCTGGTGGTTCGGCTTGACGCAGAACACGCCTGCAGGGCAGTGAAGCCGCATTGAAGGGGCAACGAGCGGCGCAGTGAAGCGCATGCTCGGGCGAAAAACGCGAACATCAGCCAAAAATACAACCAAATGGCCAAATACGAATTTCCGTTATGGGAAATTGGAGTTCAGTTGGCGCGTTGCGCTCGCCTAAGGTAAAGAACATAAATGCGAGTGCCACATCAGCCAAGTCAATGCTGAGGATCGCGTATCATTTCTTATTTATTTTTCCCCTTGCCTCCTGGCCTGCGTGGCCCTAGCGCGCATGCCCACGAAAGTAATGCAATAAGGAAAACGCGAAATCATGCGGTGACGGCTGTATCATATCCATTGTGCGTGCTTTGTTCTTTTTGGACTACAGTGGTGTGCGTTATGAGAAAGTTTCAGTGACCAGCGAACCTATATTTAGAACCACATTTACGGTTACTGCTAACAAGCTGCGGGTAGGTGTTTTTTTTTTCTTTCTTTCTTTTTTTCGCTACCAACGATGGGTTATCGCAACCGCGATCGGTTGTGCTAGACGCGTTCTTGCCAAACGTTGGCTCTATACGCGACCCGTGACGCGTGGTCGGCACATTCAAGCAGTCCATTGCAAACCGTTCCAAGAAGAAGGATGCTAGCTCCACGTTCCGCCGGGAGCGCTAGTTCGAAGATTGTACTTTTAGACCCTCGAGGAAGCACCGCCATCCCACGTTTTCTATAACGCGCTAAGACTCAGAGCGACAGCGACCACTTGTCTTTGTCAATATCTCGGACACACTTTTTTTTTTTCTTTAATCCAGATCGTCAGACGAGCCCGCGTTCACGCGCACTCGCTCTCTCCGATAAGCAGGGTAGCTCGGTTGGGGTGTTGTAGGGCCTCGCGCATGCGCTGCTGAGTTCGTCGCTTCGCCGGCCGGTCGACGCTGGCGCGGTACTGGTAATCAACTTCGACGGGCATGGTGAAACGTCACTGTGAAACGTCACGACTAGCAATGCAATGTGTTTGCGAGCAATCGGAGAAATGAGAGAGCCCCTGTAGATTAGTGGAAACGTTCCTCCAAGTATTACGTTTGCAATTTGCGCCTACGAACATGAACTAGACAAAGGAAATGATCTGTAGCCGCCTTCACTTCATAAAATTCCCGTACGAAGAAATTTGCGTGCGCACGTGATCTCCCGCATGAAACCAGACGATAGGTTAATTTTAGCCGTTCATTTCGATTTGCCGAATGTAAACCGGAACACTTTCTCCACGCGCTCTTGAGGTTTGAATGACAATCAATGACATGCTTTTTTTATATATTTTTGTTTGTTCTATCTGGAACCAAAAGAATTCAGAACGCCATTTCAATCTTAGATTCGATTCACGCCTTGCGTTACGTCACCCCTGGCATATCTGATGAACACGCTCTGCTGTTAAGCTTCATGATCACGGCATTAAAAGTCGCCACTTCCCGAACGTTTATCGAGCCGATGATGAACCGTATGCTGGATTCTTATTGTAATGAGTTTATAGAAAGTTTTATACTTCTATGGCTAGCTTCAAGGAAAGGAAAAACATCGCTCAGCATTGTATAACGCATAACAACAACAACGAAAAATCTGCAGGTTATTCATACTACAATGAGAACACTAGGAATACTGAAAAAGATGAAATCTAGACATGCTGCAAGGAGCCAACAAATGCAATTGAACCAACGAACTGAACTGCAATTATTTCATCAAGACATGCCCCGAAAAAACGTGGCCACTATCAATGCTCATTTCAAAGCTGTTTTTTTTTTTTGTTTGTGACGGATAATAATTATCTTCCCAATGGCTGATGTGAAAATTTCAGAGCGCGGCATTTTCGAAATCTC
>NW_027225999.1:0-12500 GCF_038994185.2 Dermacentor albipictus | reverse complement strand
CTCTCGCAAAGGTGCGCGCTACAAGGCAACAGACGTTCGCGCCTCGAGCTTGGACCGCTCTTTCCCTGCAGGTATCCGACTCCATCCTGCGGCGGTCTTGCCAGAGGCGCGCACTCGTCACGCTGCAGTAGTAATGCCTCGTTTCCGTCTCTTCGAAGATTTGGCACGACGGCTCGCCACCGTCTCCTTCTCGTGAGGTTGCTGGCGCGTGGCTTCAGCGCTCAACGTACTGTCCATGATGCCGACGCGGTCAAAACGAGTCGACGGACGCACGTTCCCTGTGCGCCGAAGGCTCTCTTGATATGTGATCCGACCCTCAGACAGACGAAGCCAAGGGAAGACCCAAGGCCGCAATGTGCGTTCAAAGAATCAGTGCTCAGTGTGTCCTGCAATTCACACCAAGTCTCGCAGCTGGCTGCGTTCTTCATCGACCCGAGAACCGAGTGATCCACCGCTTAGAGTCGTGAAAAATAGTTTGTTCAATTCAGTACAGTACAACCAGTGTTTCAGGCACGTGGCGTCTCCCTGTGTGTGGTTTCGAAGAGCGCCTTTCGGCGTGCGCTACTCCTGTTTCGCTCTTTCGTTCGGCGGTCACGCGTTTCCGCATGACCGCTGCTGATCCAACAGCCTACTCGAGACGAAAGACAAGAGCTTGGCGCGCGCGTACTCGCGCAGCTCTCCAAAGCCACTCGGCCAGTGCCAGGGACGGCTCTCTGCGCCGGAGCCACAACAAGTCTACTTGAGGCGGAAGACGAAGCCAGCAAGGGCCTGGCCGCAAGTGCGTTCGAATACGGGATTACAGTCCCTCGTCTGTCCGTACTTCCTCTTTCGACGTGCGGCGCCTTCCCAAAGCGCACAAGTCCGCAAACCGCAGAACGCTTCCGACGTAGCAAAGCCGCGTTTCCTTCGGTACTTCGCAGCAACGCCGCCTTTCCCTCGGCGGCGGGCAAATAGCCTGCAGACGTCGTCGCATTGAACCGCGAACTCGACACCTCGCGCGTCACGAGCGGGAGCCGACCGGCAGCCTCCGGCCCTTTCGGGCGCGGTGGAATTTGCCGCGGAGGACGGGAGAGTGCTTTAGGCCACGGTTCCTTCCGTACTTGGCAGCCGCACCCTCAATACCGCCGGTTCCATGACCGACCGAGCGCCGCACCGTTCCTTTAGTACTTGGGCAGCAACAAAGTCGGGTCGTTACTCCACACTCGCCGCAGGAAGCGACCGGCAGCCGCCAGCCTTTTCAGACTCGGCAGCGTTTGCCGCGGAGGACGGGAGAGCGCTCGCACCACGGTTCCGTGTGTACTAAGCGGCAGCGGCATTAGCTCTCGACCGTCAGTTCCTTGACCGACCGCACGCTTCGCCGTTCCCCTCGTACTGGGCAAGAGCAGCAGGTCGGGTCGTCTTACTCCCATTCCGCGCAAGAGTGCCGAGGCGGACTTCAGAAAGCCCACCCAACAGTGTGCGTTACGCCGTTTCTACCCGCGGGCGCGGCCAAGCCAACCGTCCAAGGTTGCAGCCGGCGTCCACTGGGCGCAACAAATTTGGCACGGGGCGCCCTTCGAAATTCGGGCAATCCCCGGCATGTTCGGGTATAGCCGTCCCCGCGTCCAAGCGGGGCCAGCGGCGGAAAGCGTCGGGCGCAGCGAGCTGCTTCACCCACACGGGGTAGAAACAATGGCGCTCGTCACCCTCGAACAATCCGGTAATGATCCTTCCGCAGGTTCACCTACGGAAACCTTGTTACGACTTTTACTTCCTCTAAATGATCAAGTTTGGTCATCTTTCCAACAGACCGGCGCAACCGAAAGGCCGCGCCGGACATCGGTCCGAAGACCTCACTAAATCATTCAATCGGTAGTAGCGACGGGCGGTGTGTACAAAGGGCAGGGACGTAATCAACGCGAGCTTATGACTCGCGCTTACTGGGAATTCCTCGTTCAAGGGGAACAATTGCAAGCCCCTATCCCAATCACGAAAGAAGTTCCACGGGTTACCCAGTCTTTTCAGACAGGGATAAAGACACGCTGCTTCCTTCAGTGTAGCGCGCGTGCGGCCCCGGACATCTAAGGGCATCACAGACCTGTTATTGCTCTGTTTCGTGCGGCTAGGAGCCGCTTGTCCCTCTAAGAAGGTTGTAAGGTGCTGGGAACCCCGCACCTATTTAATAGGCTAGAGTCTCGTTCGTTATCGGAATTAACCAGACAAATCGCTCCACCAACTAAGAACGGCCATGCACCACCATCCACCGAATCAAGAAAGAGCTCTCAATCTGTCAATCCTCCCAGTGTCCGGGCCGGGTAAGTTTTCCCGTGTTGAGTCAAATTAAGCCGCAGGCTCCACTCCTGGTGGTGCCCTTCCGTCAATTCCTTTAAGTTTCAGCTTTGCAACCATACTTCCCCCGGAACCCAAACACTTTGGTTTCCCGGAAGCTGCCCGCCGAGTCATTTGAGTAACTCAGGCGGATCGCTGGTTGGCATCGTTTATGGTCAGAACTAGGGCGGTATCTGATCGCCTTCGAACCTCTGACTTTCGTTCTTGATCAAAGAAAACATTCTTGGCAAATGCTTTCGCAGTAGTTCGTCTTGCGACGGTCCAAGAATTTCACCTCTAGCGCCGCAATACGAATGCCCCCGTCTGTCCCTCTTAATCATTACCTCGTATTCCAAAAACCAACAGAACAGAAACGAGGTCTTGTTCTATTATTCCATGCAAGTTTATTCAGGCGACTCGCCTGCGTTGAGCACTCTAATTTTTTCAAAGTAAAAGCACCGGCCTTCTCGAGGCACACAATGAAGTGCACCAAGAAAGGACCGGCATGATGTTCAGTCCGAGCCGTCGCATCGGGTAGATGCACTACTCGTCTGGAACTGAGATCCAACTACGAGCTTTTTAACCGCAGCAGCTTTAGTATACGCTATTGGAGCTGGAATTACCGCGGCTGCTGGCACCAGACTTGCCCTCCAATTGATCCTCGTTAAAGGATTTAGAGTGTACTCATTTCAATTACGGGGCCTCAAAAGAGTCCCGTATTGTTATTTTTCGTCACTACCTCCCCGTGCCGGGAGTGGGTAATTTGCGCGCCTGCTGCCTTCCTTGGATGTGGTAGCCGTTTCTCAGGCTCCCTCTCCGGAATCGAACCCTGATTCTCCGTTACCCGTAACAACCATGGTAAGCAAGTAACCTACCATCGAAAGTTGATAAGGCAGACACTTGAAAGAAACGTCGCCGGCTCGTGGCCATGCGATCAGCACAAAGTTATCCAGAGTCACCACACAATACGGGCCGAAACCCGATCGATCTTGGTCTAATAAAAGCACCCGTCGCCCAAAGGGCTTCAGGCTCACTGCATGTATTAGCTCTAGAATTGCCACAGTTATCCAAGTAGGAAGAAACGATCTAAGGAACCATAACTGATTTAATGAGCCATTCGCGGTTTCGCCTTATTTCGGCATGTACTTAGACATGCATGGCTTAATCTTTGAGACAAGCATATGATTACTGGCAGGATCAACCAGGTAATCGTTCAACTGCGCGTCCCGCCTGTCAAGCAGGCCGGACGCCGTTTTTGCGATGCCGAGGCCACCTTCAGGCGCCCCAGCACGCTTCGTTCTTGCAAAGAGTAGCACTTTGCACAGTCCGAGACGACGGCGTTCGAGCTCGCTACGGCGCCCTCCCCGAAGGGCCGGGTATCGCCACGCGGCAAGAAGCACGCAACATTCTCGATAGACTGGTTGTGTCGACTCGATCACGGCTTGCGGTTTCTCTTGAGCCCGCAGCACAGGTGGACCGACCGACACTTGCAACGTAGCCGAGACGGCAAAGCCGCCAGGCGACGGGTCACGCCCGCGCCTTCGGCGCTTTCGCATTTGACTCGTCCGAGGACGATGCGGAACACAACTCGATATCGTGGAGAAAGCGTCGTCCGACAACCAGCCCCTAACGCATCAAGCGGATGAGGCTGCAGACGTCAGCTGTGGGATCCACGGGAGCGATACCGGGGACACGCTTGACGGGCACGAAGCCCGCCGCATATCAAACACCCAGGTCGCTTTTGGGGGCGACTGCTCTCTGGGACCCCCATATAATAGCAGCGATAAGTTCCCAAATCTCCATGGGGCCGTACTCGTGCCACTTTCGACGAGCGTTTGGCGAAAATCGTGCCGCCTCGCAGCGCCGCGAGCGAGATGGAAAGCTTACGTCGGCAGCGCAATGCCGAAGTCGTGAAAGCGCAGCGCGTCGACCGAATGCGCGAACGGCAATCTCTCGCCTATGGACAGCGCGGTTTCCAGAACAATCGCCTTTCTGTGCCCCTACGGGGCCGCACGCTAGCGCGGCCCTTTCGCCGTTTCCGAGCACGAGTGCGACCGGCGCGGGCGGCGTGCTCGACACCCCGGCTGACGCCGTTTCGGACTTTGTCTCTTCGCGCGCTCGCGCCAACGCCGCGGCAAAACGACGACCTCTGCGCGGTTCTTTCCCGGTTCCCGGCGTGCTATAGTGCAGCCAGCCGGACGGTGGCGACGACTCAGTCGCGGCCGTGCGGTGGCTTGTACGCCAAAGTTGCGTGACGGGCGTCGAGCTCCCGCCGCGGCCCGGCTCAGGTGGTTTCGGACTTCTGTCTCTTCCGAGCGCTCGCGTCGTCGTGGGCACGATTCTCGAGTGCGGAGCGGTGCGCGGACACCACCACGAACACGCGCAAGCCGAAAACGGCACTACGGTACAACGTCGGCCAGGGCGGTACGGCCCCCTTATATGAGCAGCGATAAGTGACCAGATCTCCACGGGGCCGTACTCGTGCGACAAGGCGGCGTACTGCGCCGAGCCGAGCGCCAATATTTGGCCTTGGCACGGCCGATTTGAGCTCTCGCGATCGCCGCGGTACCGCCGCTCACCGATTCAAGGCACGCTAGCGCGGCCCCTTCGCCATTTTTCGAGTAAGAGTGCGAAAAGCGCGCGCGGCGTGCTCGTCGCCCCGGCTGACGTAGTCTCGGACTTAGTCTCGCTCACGCCGCCCCGGCTGACGTCGTCTCGGACTTAGTCGCGCTCACACCGCCCCGGCTCACGTGGTTTCGGACTTCCGTCTCTTCCGAGCGCTCGCGTCGTCGTGGGCACGATTCTCGAGTGCGGAGCGGTGCGCGGACACCACCACGAACACGCGCAAGCCGAAAATGGCACTACGGTACAACGTCGGCCAGGGCGGTACGGCCCCCTTATATGAGCAGCGATAAGTGACCAGATCTCCACGGGGCCGTACTCGTGCGACAAGGCGGCGTACTGCGCCGAGCCGAGCGCCAATATTTGGCCTTGGCACGGCCGATTTGAGCTCTCGCGATCGCCGCGGTACCGCCGCTCACCGATTCAAGGCACGCTAGCGCGGCCCCTTCGCCATTTTTCGAGTAAGAGTGCGAAAAGCGCGCGCGGCGTGCTCGTCGCCCCGGCTGACGTAGTCTCGGACTTAGTCTCGCTCACGCCGCCCCGGCTGACGTCGTCTCGGACTTAGTCGCGCTCACACCGCCCCGGCTCACGTGGTTTCGGACTTTCGTCTCTTCCGAGCGCTCGCGTCGTCGTGGGCACGATTCTCGAGTGCGGAGCGGTGCGCGGACACCACCACGAACACGCGCAAGCCGAAAACGGCACTACGGTACAACGTCGGCCAGGGCGGTACGGCCCCTTATAAGAGCAGCGATAAGTGACCAGACCTCCACGGGGCCGTACTCGTGCGACAAGGCGGCGTACTGCGCCGAGCCGAGCGCCAATATTTGGCTTTGGCACGGCCGATTTGAGCTCTCGCGATCGCCGCGGTACCGCCGCTCACCGATTCAAGGCACGCTAGCGCGGCCCCTTCGCCATTTTTCGAGTAAGAGTGGGAAAAGCGCGCGCGGCGTGCTCGACGCCCCGGCTGACGTCGTCTCGGACTTGGTCGACGCCCCGGCTGACGTAGTCTCGGACTTAGTCTCGCTCACGCCGCCCCGGCTGACGTCGTCTCGGACTTAGTCGCGCTCACACCGCCCCGGCTCACGTGGTTTCGGACTTTCGTCTCTTCCGAGCGCTCGCGTCGTCGTGGGCACGATTCTCGAGTGCGGAGCGGTGCGCGGACACCACCACGAACACGCGCAAGCCGAAAACGGCACTACGGTACAACGTCGGCCAGGGCGGTACGGCCCCTTATAAGAGCAGCGATAAGTGACCAGACCTCCACGGGGCCGTACTCGTGCGACAAGGCGGCGTACTGCGCCGAGCCGAGCGCCAATATTTGGCTTTGGCACGGCCGATTTGAGCTCTCGCGATCGCCGCGGTACCGCCGCTCACCGATTCAAGGCACGCTAGCGCGGCCCCTTCGCCATTTTTCGAGTAAGAGTGGGAAAAGCGCGCGCGGCGTGCTCGACGCCCCGGCTGACGTCGTCTCGGACTTGGTCGACGCCCCGGCTGACGTAGTCTCGGACTTAGTCTCGCTCACGCCGCCCCGGCTGACGTCGTCTCGGACTTAGTCGCGCTCACACCGCCCCGGCTCACGTGGTTTCGGACTTGCGTCTCTTCCGAGCGCTCGCGTCGTCGTGGGCACGATTCTCGAGTGCGGAGCGGTGCGCGGACACCACCACGAACACGCGCAAGCCGAAAACGGCACTACGGTACAACGTCGGCCAGGGCGGTACGGCCCCTTATAAGAGCAGCGATAAGTGACCAGACCTCCACGGGGCCGTACTCGTGCGACAAGGCGGCGTACTGCGCCGAGCCGAGCGCCAATATTTGGCCTTGGCACGGCCGATTTGAGCTCTCGCGATCGCCGCGGTACCGCCGCTCACCGATTCAAGGCACGCTAGCGCGGCCCCTTCGCCATTTTTCGAGTAAGAGTGGGAAAAGCGACCGCGGCGTGCTCGACGCCCCGGCTGACGTCGTCTCGGACTTAGTCGACGCCCCGGCTGACGTAGTCTCGGACTTGGTCTCGCTCACGCCGCCCCGGCTGACGTAGTCTCGGACTTGGTCTCGCTCACGCCGCCCCGGCTGACGTCGTCTCGGACTTAGTCGCGCTCACACCGCCCCGGCTCACGTGGCTTCGGACTTGGTCTCTTCGAGCGCTCGCAGCCAGGTCGGGGCCGACGCCGACGTCTGCGTGGGGCTTCAACGATTCCCGGCGCGACGCAATGCAACTGCGCGCAGGATGCCAGCGACTCCGCCGTGGCCGTGCGGCGGTGTACACGCAGAAGTTTCGTGAAGGGGTATCGAGCTCCCGCCGCCCCGGCGGACGTGGTTTCGGACTTTAGCGCTCGCAGCGATCTCGCGGCGATCGCTGACGTCTGCGCGGTTTCAGGTGTGCTACGATGCAGCAGTCTGCCGCACGACAATTTACGGAAGCGAGTGCATTCCGCCCCGGCGGACGCGGCAGCGGACTTTGTGCCTGCGGGAGTGCTCTTGTTGCTGTAAAATTTGAACGGGTGCAGCTGCGCGAAGCAAGTGTACACATTTTCTCTCTCTCTCTCTCTCTCTCTGCCTCTGAGGCGACTGTAATTTTAATTTAAATGCAATTGGAGGCGGGAGCAACCTGATGAGAGTAGGCGGACTTCGGCACACCTTGTAGTTTAGAAATTGTTTTCAAGCTTTGAGGACATACACAATCGCGCCATCTGCTTTCCCCGTCTCTTTGGCACTTCATAGTGTGTGCAGCATGCTCTGCATTCCAAAGAAACGCGCCTGTTTCTCCCCCTCTCTCACGTTCTTCTTGTCTTTCTTGCTGCTCTTGTGAGAAGTTGCTATGCTCTTTACTCGCTGTAAAATAGAATGCTTGCGCGAGCCAACAACTTGCGTGTCTTTCTTTTTTTTTGTTGTTGTTGTTTTTTTCTCTCTTCCCAAGACGTTTCTGCCATTATTCACTAGCTCTCGTTCTTAGTATGCAACGGAGCGTTAGCTCGCGCCATCTACCTTTCTTTCTGTATGGCGAAGGCCGTAGGTTTTCCTAGTTCCGCACACAGATGGCGCGGATGCGTTTTCGCGCCAGTTTCGAACGACCTCGCTGTACACATGTTTCTCATTTAAAAGTTTCAAAGGGGCTTGCGAAAGGGCGTGGTCCTTTTTTCTTGCGCAAGGCTGAGCTTTCCAGCTGTGCTTAAGCTATGCTAGCATGTGTGCGTATGTGTGTGTGTGTGTGTGTGTGTGTGTGTGTGTGTGTGTGCGTGCGCGCGCGCGCGTGCGTGCGCGTGCATATGTGTGCGTGTGTGTGTATACACGCACACGGTAAAGATGATGGGGTAGCGCTATTTCTTTCTTTCTTTCTTTCTTTTTTAACAACACCTGTGCTCCACATGGCGATCTTCCTGCCCTCTATGTTTCCGGTTGGAAGGAGTGCGCAGCCTTTTCTATATTTATTTATTTTTTTTTTTTCATTCTCTTTCATTCGTACATGAGGCGCGCTACCTAATTCTAGCGGTCGAATCGACACGTTGCAATCCGTCCCGGCCTGTGCCGTATGAAAACTTTCAGTGGGCCTTGCGGTAAATAAAAGGAAATGAGGGAAATGCGCGTAGTGTATTACACTTGCGCACGGGCTTGAAACGAAGGCCTCAAAGAAAGCCGCCTTGAGCGGTCGCATTCAGACGGAAGTAAGCATTCCCCTTGCGCGTGTTTTCCGCTCGCCTGTTCCGTTTTCTACGAGGTTGCCTTCGTTGGTTTTGCCTTGCGAACAAGCTTGCGCTCGGGTCTCGTTTCTACGCGACGGCGTTTCGTTAACAGTGAAAGACTGAGGCGTCGCGAGTTGATTCGCGAGATAGAGAGCATAGAGTCTCTAGACGGGCTGGGTTTTATAAGATTGCCCACGCTGTTGCTGAGGTTACCAATGTCGCCAGGGCACCCACAAGGCAGTGGTACAATGGAGTGAAGTGAAAGACATCGCTTCTCGGCCTTTTGGCTAAGATCAAAGTGTAGTATCTGTTCTTATCAGCTTAATATCTGATACGGGTTCTATATGGACCCACGATATTAAACCTATTTTTGGAAGTTGGCGGAGTGCTTGAAGCCTGCTTCACCTCCGCCGCAGGTCGGCCGGTATTGCACTACCTCCGGGATCGGCCCCCGCTCACTTAGGTGAGACTTCATTCAATCAAAATGAAGAACACAAGCTCGAAGCGAGCACTCACGTGACACGCACCATTCCCATACTATACGCAACGATGCCGGTGTTTCTGAACGATTGTCTGCTGTAATGAGCCACTTGGGGGGGGGGGGGGGGAAGGGTGATTAGCCGTGGGTTTTGCAATCAATGTAAGTCCCACTCAAAGCCAACACTGCATTTTGGAGTTCACTATCGCTTTGATCCGTAAACGACAGCAAGCTCGCCCTGCGAAAATCCGCTGCCCTAGTGGAAGAAAGGTTCCCTATGAAACAAAAATGGAGTGCCCGATTTCCGGCAACATTTTCGCTGCAGTGGGACCGAGCGCCTCGAAAACAAACTTGTCGTATGGCCAAGTGTGGCGAAATATATTCAAGGGTTCAGAGGTGCCTCAGCTTTCCAACCTGTATGTTATGAATACCTGTTGCTACCTTTTCGTCATCATCATCCTGCTGGCTACGACCACTGCAGGGCAAAGACCTCTCCCATTATTCTCCAAGCACCCCGGTCACGTGTAAGCCCGGTCACGGTCGCCGTCTAGTGCCTGCGCCCTTCCTAATCTAATCTGCCCTCCTAAATTTCCGCCACCCCGTGCTACGCTTCCCTTCTCTTGGAATTCAGTCGGTAACCCTTAATTGATGATCTTCCCCCCACATTGCATGCCCTGCGCACGCCCATTTCTTTTTCTTGGTTTAAACTAAGGTGTCATTAGCTCGCGTTTGTTCGCTCACCCCCCGAATCTGCTCTATTCTTATCCCCCGTAGCGCTACACCCATCATTCTTCTTTCCAAAGCTCGTCGCGTCGCCCTCAGTTACCCTTCGGTAATCCTTAAGGTCCTTCGTTGCGGCACTCGCGGCATCTTTCTCATTTAAATAAGGCTATTTCGTTCAGTTTTGGGGGAAAACTCAATGAGCTAGGCGCGATTGTGTCCCCGGCGCCGCTCTCAACAAGATGGCGGCGCCCAGGCTTTTTGCCTGGTGGTTCGGCTTGACGCAGAACACGCCTGCAGGGCAGTGAAGCCGCATTGAAGGGGCAACGAGCGGCGCAGTGAAGCGCATGCTCGGGCGAAAAACGCGAACATCAGCCAAAAATACAACCAAATGGCCAAATACGAATTTCCGTTATGGGAAATTGGAGTTCAGTTGGCGCGTTGCGCTCGCCTAAGGTAAAGAACATAAATGCGAGTGCCACATCAGCCAAGTCAATGCTGAGGATCGCGTATCATTTCTTATTTATTTTTCCCCTTGCCTCCTGGCCTGCGTGGCCCTAGCGCGCATGCCCACGAAAGTAATGCAATAAGGAAAACGCGAAATCATGCGGTGACGGCTGTATCATATCCATTGTGCGTGCTTTGTTCTTTTTGGACTACAGTGGTGTGCGTTATGAGAAAGTTTCAGTGACCAGCGACCTATATTTAGAACCACATTTACGGTTACTGCTAACAAGCTGCGGGTAGGTGTTTTTTTTTTCTTTCTTTCTTTTTTTCGCTACCAACGATGGGTTATCGCAACCGCGATCGGTTGTGCTAGACGCGTTCTTGCCAAACGTTGGCTCTATACGCGACCCGTGACGCGTGGTCGGCACATTCAAGCAGTCCATTGCAAACCGTTCCAAGAAGAAGGATGCTAGCTCCACGTTCCGCCGGGAGCGCTAGTTCGAAGATTGTACTTTTAGACCCTCGAGGAAGCACCGCCATCCCACGTTTTCTATAACGCGCTAAGACTCAGAGCGACAGCGACCACTTGTCTTTGTCAATATCTCGGACACACTTTTTTTTTTTTCTTTAATCCAGATCGTCAGACGAGCCCGCGTTCACGCGCACTCGCTCTCTCCGATAAGCAGGGTAGCTCGGTTGGGGTGTTGTAGGGCCTCGCGCATGCGCTGCTGAGTTCGTCGCTTCGCCGGCCGGTCGACGCTGGCGCGGTACTGGTAATCAACTTCGACGGGCATGGTGAAACGTCACTGTGAAACGTCACGACTAGCAATGCAATGTGTTTGCGAGCAATCGGAGAAATGAGAGAGCCCCTGTAGATTAGTGGAAACGTTCCTCCAAGTATTACGTTTGCAATTTGCGCCTACGAACATGAACTAGACAAAGGAAATGATCTGTAGCCGCCTTCACTTCATAAAATTCCCGTACGAAGAAATTTGCGTGCGCACGTGATCTCCCGCATGAAACCAGACGATAGGTTAATTTTAGCCGTTCATTTCGATTTGCCGAATGTAAACCGGAACACTTTCTCCACGCGCTCTTGAGGTTTGAATGACAATCAATGACATGCTTTTTTTATATATTTTTGTTTGTTCTATCTGGAACCAAAAGAATTCAGAACGCCATTTCAATCTTAGATTCGATTCACGCCTTGCGTTACGTCACCCCTGGCATATCTGATGAACACGCTCTGCTGTTAAGCTTCATGATCACGGCATTAAAAGTCGCCACTTCCCGAACGTTTATCGAGCCGATGATGAACCGTATGCTGGATTCTTATTGTAATGAGTTTATAGAAAGTTTTATACTTCTATGGCTAGCTTCAAGGAAAGGAAAAACATCGCTCAGCATTGTATAACGCATAACAACAACAACGAAAAATCTGCAGGTTATTCATACTACAATGAGAACACTAGGAATACTGAAAAAGATGAAATCTAGACATGCTGCAAGGAGCCAACAAATGCAATTGAACAACGAACTGAACTGCAATTATTTCATCAAGACATGCCCCGAAAAAACGTGGCCACTATCAATGCTCATTTCAAAGCTGTTTTTTTTTTTTGTTTGTGACGGATAATAATTATCTTCCCAATGGCTGATGTGAAAATTTCAGAGCGCGGCATTTTCGAAATCTCAAGGCCCCGGCTGCTTTCTCTCTTCTTTAAATATGTTCCGGGTGGCAGATGGAGAAAAGTTTCGCGCACATAATTTAAAAGCCTGTAGCTGATTTTCTTGAAGAACACAAAGTGCTGACAGACCACCAAACAAGACAAAATTGAATCGGTATTACGCGCGATGATTTCGCACCGCAGTAACAAAAGGGTAACAAGCGGACGTTCATTTCGTGGTGTGTATTTCACGTCTCTCACAATAATAATAAAAAGAATGCTACTGCATAAATTAGCTTTTCCCAAACTGGATGGTTTCGATCAGCTTCCTTAAATTGAGTTGGCGTTGATTGAGCAGGTGCGGGCCTCGGTTGTTTAAGATTTTTGTAAATGGCATCATTACTGGATAGATGCGGACGTCTGCGTGATGTGTGAAACTCGCTTGAGGATCAAGGGAGAACCCCCCCCCAAAAAAAATCATGTCATGGTGACACAAGTGGCACATGAGTACTGTTATCGGGAGGAAAAAAAAAAAGGAAAACCGGCACGTACTAGGGAGACACTCCTCTTACACGTGAAGCT
>NW_027225998.1:17500-30263 GCF_038994185.2 Dermacentor albipictus | reverse complement strand
TGAGGTCGACAACGGATACATCGCTTTCGCCCATTCCAGCACGACCGAGTACGACGCCCTGCCACGTCCTTACGGACGAGGCTGGCAGGCGGCACAACGCCTGCGCGCGTGCGTCATACGAGCGGTACATGCCGAAACGGACTCGACACGTTCGAAAACCCAGCGCCAACCGAGTGCGACGCCCTACCACGTCCTTCGCCCAACACGGAGCTACTTATAGACGAGGCTGGCAGGCGGTGAACCGCCTGCACGCGTGCGGCGCACGAGCAGTTGCGTGGTAAGCGACCGTGTCTGAAGCCCAAAACACCACCGAGGCAAAGATCGCCTTAGCAGCGCGCCGCTTCAGCGGGCACCGCAGGGGCGACTAAAACCTGGCGGGAGGCATCGTCTCGTGTAGCGTCGCCCCTGCCCCAACTGGAGTGGCCCAGTCTTAAGGGGACAGAGACTGCGAAGCACTTGGACCGACGGCGGACTACGACGGAACGCTTCAGCTCGGCCAACGCTCTCGAGGGAGACATTTTCCGTCTCGCGGCAATTCTCCGCCGTGCCGTGCTCTTCTCGCTCGCAGACGGCGCTCTCGCGTCGAACCGCTTTCGGGGGCCACCCTTCTCCTCCCCGCTCCTCGCACGAATCTGCCGATTCCCATTCGTGCGACGAAGCCCGGAAGGGCGCCCACACAGCTGCGGTGACGTGAGCGAGCGACCAGCTCTGGAGCTCGACGTACTCCGAAGGCAAACAACGCAAATTGCGATCGCTTCCGACTCTCTCGCAAAGGTGCGCGCTACAAGGCAACAGACGTTCGCGCCTCGAGCTTGGACCGCTCTTTCCCTGCAGGTATCCGACTCCATCCTGCGGCGGTCTTGCCAGAGGCGCGCACTCGTCACGCTGCAGTAGTAATGCCTCGTTTCCGTCTCTTCGAAGATTTGGCACGACGGCTCGCCACCGTCTCCTTCTCGTGAGGTTGCTGGCGCGTGGCTTCAGCGCTCAACGTACTGTCCATGATGCCGACGCGGTCAAAACGAGTCGACGGACGCACGTTCCCTGTGCGCCGAAGGCTCTCTTGATATGTGATCCGACCCTCAGACAGACGAAGCCAAGGGAAGACCCAAGGCCGCAATGTGCGTTCAAAGAATCAGTGCTCAGTGTGTCCTGCAATTCACACCAAGTCTCGCAGCTGGCTGCGTTCTTCATCGACCCGAGAACCGAGTGATCCACCGCTTAGAGTCGTGAAAAATAGTTTGTTCAATTCAGTACAGTACAACCAGTGTTTCAGGCACGTGGCGTCTCCCTGTGTGTGGTTTCGAAGAGCGCCTTTCGGCGTGCGCTACTCCTGTTTCGCTCTTTCGTTCGGCGGTCACGCGTTTCCGCATGACCGCTGCTGATCCAACAGCCTACTCGAGACGAAAGACAAGAGCTTGGCGCGCGCGTACTCGCGCAGCTCTCCAAAGCCACTCGGCCAGTGCCAGGGACGGCTCTCTGCGCCGGAGCCACAACAAGTCTACTTGAGGCGGAAGACGAAGCCAGCAAGGGCCTGGCCGCAAGTGCGTTCGAATACGGGATTACAGTCCCTCGTCTGTCCGTACTTCCTCTTTCGACGTGCGGCGCCTTCCCAAAGCGCACAAGTCCGCAAACCGCAGAACGCTTCCGACGTAGCAAAGCCGCGTTTCCTTCGGTACTTCGCAGCAACGCCGCCTTTCCCTCGGCGGCGGGCAAATAGCCTGCAGACGTCGTCGCATTGAACCGCGAACTCGACACCTCGCGCGTCACGAGCGGGAGCCGACCGGCAGCCTCCGGCCCTTTCGGGCGCGGTGGAATTTGCCGCGGAGGACGGGAGAGTGCTTTAGGCCACGGTTCCTTCCGTACTTGGCAGCCGCACCCTCAATACCGCCGGTTCCATGACCGACCGAGCGCCGCACCGTTCCTTTAGTACTTGGGCAGCAACAAAGTCGGGTCGTTACTCCACACTCGCCGCAGGAAGCGACCGGCAGCCGCCAGCCTTTTCAGACTCGGCAGCGTTTGCCGCGGAGGACGGGAGAGCGCTCGCACCACGGTTCCGTGTGTACTAAGCGGCAGCGGCATTAGCTCTCGACCGTCAGTTCCTTGACCGACCGCACGCTTCGCCGTTCCCCTCGTACTGGGCAAGAGCAGCAGGTCGGGTCGTCTTACTCCCATTCCGCGCAAGAGTGCCGAGGCGGACTTCAGAAAGCCCACCCAACAGTGTGCGTTACGCCGTTTCTACCCGCGGGCGCGGCCAAGCCAACCGTCCAAGGTTGCAGCCGGCGTCCACTGGGCGCAACAAATTTGGCACGGGGCGCCCTTCGAAATTCGGGCAATCCCCGGCATGTTCGGGTATAGCCGTCCCCGCGTCCAAGCGGGGCCAGCGGCGGAAAGCGTCGGGCGCAGCGAGCTGCTTCACCCACACGGGGTAGAAACAATGGCGCTCGTCACCCTCGAACAATCCGGTAATGATCCTTCCGCAGGTTCACCTACGGAAACCTTGTTACGACTTTTACTTCCTCTAAATGATCAA
The DNA here is from genome assembly GCF_038994185.2 of Dermacentor albipictus. NCBI lineage: Eukaryota > Metazoa > Arthropoda > Arachnida > Ixodida > Ixodidae > Dermacentor > Dermacentor albipictus. Next base: position 27,733 of record NW_027225998.1, on the reverse strand, counting down.
GTTTGGTCATCTTTCCAACAGACCGGCGCAACCGAAAGGCCGCGCCGGACATCGGTCCGAAGACCTCACTAAATCATTCAATCGGTAGTAGCGACGGGCGGTGTGTACAAAGGGCAGGGACGTAATCAACGCGAGCTTATGACTCGCGCTTACTGGGAATTCCTCGTTCAAGGGGAACAATTGCAAGCCCCTATCCCAATCACGAAAGAAGTTCCACGGGTTACCCAGTCTTTTCAGACAGGGATAAAGACACGCTGCTTCCTTCAGTGTAGCGCGCGTGCGGCCCCGGACATCTAAGGGCATCACAGACCTGTTATTGCTCTGTTTCGTGCGGCTAGGAGCCGCTTGTCCCTCTAAGAAGGTTGTAAGGTGCTGGGAACCCCGCACCTATTTAATAGGCTAGAGTCTCGTTCGTTATCGGAATTAACCAGACAAATCGCTCCACCAACTAAGAACGGCCATGCACCACCATCCACCGAATCAAGAAAGAGCTCTCAATCTGTCAATCCTCCCAGTGTCCGGGCCGGGTAAGTTTTCCCGTGTTGAGTCAAATTAAGCCGCAGGCTCCACTCCTGGTGGTGCCCTTCCGTCAATTCCTTTAAGTTTCAGCTTTGCAACCATACTTCCCCCGGAACCCAAACACTTTGGTTTCCCGGAAGCTGCCCGCCGAGTCATTTGAGTAACTCAGGCGGATCGCTGGTTGGCATCGTTTATGGTCAGAACTAGGGCGGTATCTGATCGCCTTCGAACCTCTGACTTTCGTTCTTGATCAAAGAAAACATTCTTGGCAAATGCTTTCGCAGTAGTTCGTCTTGCGACGGTCCAAGAATTTCACCTCTAGCGCCGCAATACGAATGCCCCCGTCTGTCCCTCTTAATCATTACCTCGTATTCCAAAAACCAACAGAACAGAAACGAGGTCTTGTTCTATTATTCCATGCAAGTTTATTCAGGCGACTCGCCTGCGTTGAGCACTCTAATTTTTTCAAAGTAAAAGCACCGGCCTTCTCGAGGCACACAATGAAGTGCACCAAGAAAGGACCGGCATGATGTTCAGTCCGAGCCGTCGCATCGGGTAGATGCACTACTCGTCTGGAACTGAGATCCAACTACGAGCTTTTTAACCGCAGCAGCTTTAGTATACGCTATTGGAGCTGGAATTACCGCGGCTGCTGGCACCAGACTTGCCCTCCAATTGATCCTCGTTAAAGGATTTAGAGTGTACTCATTTCAATTACGGGGCCTCAAAAGAGTCCCGTATTGTTATTTTTCGTCACTACCTCCCCGTGCCGGGAGTGGGTAATTTGCGCGCCTGCTGCCTTCCTTGGATGTGGTAGCCGTTTCTCAGGCTCCCTCTCCGGAATCGAACCCTGATTCTCCGTTACCCGTAACAACCATGGTAAGCAAGTAACCTACCATCGAAAGTTGATAAGGCAGACACTTGAAAGAAACGTCGCCGGCTCGTGGCCATGCGATCAGCACAAAGTTATCCAGAGTCACCACACAATACGGGCCGAAACCCGATCGATCTTGGTCTAATAAAAGCACCCGTCGCCCAAAGGGCTTCAGGCTCACTGCATGTATTAGCTCTAGAATTGCCACAGTTATCCAAGTAGGAAGAAACGATCTAAGGAACCATAACTGATTTAATGAGCCATTCGCGGTTTCGCCTTATTTCGGCATGTACTTAGACATGCATGGCTTAATCTTTGAGACAAGCATATGATTACTGGCAGGATCAACCAGGTAATCGTTCAACTGCGCGTCCCGCCTGTCAAGCAGGCCGGACGCCGTTTTTGCGATGCCGAGGCCACCTTCAGGCGCCCCAGCACGCTTCGTTCTTGCAAAGAGTAGCACTTTGCACAGTCCGAGACGACGGCGTTCGAGCTCGCTACGGCGCCCTCCCCGAAGGGCCGGGTATCGCCACGCGGCAAGAAGCACGCAACATTCTCGATAGACTGGTTGTGTCGACTCGATCACGGCTTGCGGTTTCTCTTGAGCCCGCAGCACAGGTGGACCGACCGACACTTGCAACGTAGCCGAGACGGCAAAGCCGCCAGGCGACGGGTCACGCCCGCGCCTTCGGCGCTTTCGCATTTGACTCGTCCGAGGACGATGCGGAACACAACTCGATATCGTGGAGAAAGCGTCGTCCGACAACCAGCCCCTAACGCATCAAGCGGATGAGGCTGCAGACGTCAGCTGTGGGATCCACGGGAGCGATACCGGGGACACGCTTGACGGGCACGAAGCCCGCCGCATATCAAACACCCAGGTCGCTTTTGGGGGCGACTGCTCTCTGGGACCCCCATATAATAGCAGCGATAAGTTCCCAAATCTCCATGGGGCCGTACTCGTGCCACTTTCGACGAGCGTTTGGCGAAAATCGTGCCGCCTCGCAGCGCCGCGAGCGAGATGGAAAGCTTACGTCGGCAGCGCAATGCCGAAGTCGTGAAAGCGCAGCGCGTCGACCGAATGCGCGAACGGCAATCTCTCGCCTATGGACAGCGCGGTTTCCAGAACAATCGCCTTTCTGTGCCCCTACGGGGCCGCACGCTAGCGCGGCCCTTTCGCCGTTTCCGAGCACGAGTGCGACCGGCGCGGGCGGCGTGCTCGACACCCCGGCTGACGCCGTTTCGGACTTTGTCTCTTCGCGCGCTCGCGCCAACGCCGCGGCAAAACGACGACCTCTGCGCGGTTCTTTCCCGGTTCCCGGCGTGCTATAGTGCAGCCAGCCGGACGGTGGCGACGACTCAGTCGCGGCCGTGCGGTGGCTTGTACGCCAAAGTTGCGTGACGGGCGTCGAGCTCCCGCCGCGGCCCGGCTCAGGTGGTTTCGGACTTCTGTCTCTTCCGAGCGCTCGCGTCGTCGTGGGCACGATTCTCGAGTGCGGAGCGGTGCGCGGACACCACCACGAACACGCGCAAGCCGAAAACGGCACTACGGTACAACGTCGGCCAGGGCGGTACGGCCCCCTTATATGAGCAGCGATAAGTGACCAGATCTCCACGGGGCCGTACTCGTGCGACAAGGCGGCGTACTGCGCCGAGCCGAGCGCCAATATTTGGCCTTGGCACGGCCGATTTGAGCTCTCGCGATCGCCGCGGTACCGCCGCTCACCGATTCAAGGCACGCTAGCGCGGCCCCTTCGCCATTTTTCGAGTAAGAGTGCGAAAAGCGCGCGCGGCGTGCTCGTCGCCCCGGCTGACGTAGTCTCGGACTTAGTCTCGCTCACGCCGCCCCGGCTGACGTCGTCTCGGACTTAGTCGCGCTCACACCGCCCCGGCTCACGTGGTTTCGGACTTCCGTCTCTTCCGAGCGCTCGCGTCGTCGTGGGCACGATTCTCGAGTGCGGAGCGGTGCGCGGACACCACCACGAACACGCGCAAGCCGAAAATGGCACTACGGTACAACGTCGGCCAGGGCGGTACGGCCCCCTTATATGAGCAGCGATAAGTGACCAGATCTCCACGGGGCCGTACTCGTGCGACAAGGCGGCGTACTGCGCCGAGCCGAGCGCCAATATTTGGCCTTGGCACGGCCGATTTGAGCTCTCGCGATCGCCGCGGTACCGCCGCTCACCGATTCAAGGCACGCTAGCGCGGCCCCTTCGCCATTTTTCGAGTAAGAGTGCGAAAAGCGCGCGCGGCGTGCTCGTCGCCCCGGCTGACGTAGTCTCGGACTTAGTCTCGCTCACGCCGCCCCGGCTGACGTCGTCTCGGACTTAGTCGCGCTCACACCGCCCCGGCTCACGTGGTTTCGGACTTTCGTCTCTTCCGAGCGCTCGCGTCGTCGTGGGCACGATTCTCGAGTGCGGAGCGGTGCGCGGACACCACCACGAACACGCGCAAGCCGAAAACGGCACTACGGTACAACGTCGGCCAGGGCGGTACGGCCCCTTATAAGAGCAGCGATAAGTGACCAGACCTCCACGGGGCCGTACTCGTGCGACAAGGCGGCGTACTGCGCCGAGCCGAGCGCCAATATTTGGCTTTGGCACGGCCGATTTGAGCTCTCGCGATCGCCGCGGTACCGCCGCTCACCGATTCAAGGCACGCTAGCGCGGCCCCTTCGCCATTTTTCGAGTAAGAGTGGGAAAAGCGCGCGCGGCGTGCTCGACGCCCCGGCTGACGTCGTCTCGGACTTGGTCGACGCCCCGGCTGACGTAGTCTCGGACTTAGTCTCGCTCACGCCGCCCCGGCTGACGTCGTCTCGGACTTAGTCGCGCTCACACCGCCCCGGCTCACGTGGTTTCGGACTTTCGTCTCTTCCGAGCGCTCGCGTCGTCGTGGGCACGATTCTCGAGTGCGGAGCGGTGCGCGGACACCACCACGAACACGCGCAAGCCGAAAACGGCACTACGGTACAACGTCGGCCAGGGCGGTACGGCCCCTTATAAGAGCAGCGATAAGTGACCAGACCTCCACGGGGCCGTACTCGTGCGACAAGGCGGCGTACTGCGCCGAGCCGAGCGCCAATATTTGGCTTTGGCACGGCCGATTTGAGCTCTCGCGATCGCCGCGGTACCGCCGCTCACCGATTCAAGGCACGCTAGCGCGGCCCCTTCGCCATTTTTCGAGTAAGAGTGGGAAAAGCGCGCGCGGCGTGCTCGACGCCCCGGCTGACGTCGTCTCGGACTTGGTCGACGCCCCGGCTGACGTAGTCTCGGACTTAGTCTCGCTCACGCCGCCCCGGCTGACGTCGTCTCGGACTTAGTCGCGCTCACACCGCCCCGGCTCACGTGGTTTCGGACTTGCGTCTCTTCCGAGCGCTCGCGTCGTCGTGGGCACGATTCTCGAGTGCGGAGCGGTGCGCGGACACCACCACGAACACGCGCAAGCCGAAAACGGCACTACGGTACAACGTCGGCCAGGGCGGTACGGCCCCTTATAAGAGCAGCGATAAGTGACCAGACCTCCACGGGGCCGTACTCGTGCGACAAGGCGGCGTACTGCGCCGAGCCGAGCGCCAATATTTGGCCTTGGCACGGCCGATTTGAGCTCTCGCGATCGCCGCGGTACCGCCGCTCACCGATTCAAGGCACGCTAGCGCGGCCCCTTCGCCATTTTTCGAGTAAGAGTGGGAAAAGCGACCGCGGCGTGCTCGACGCCCCGGCTGACGTCGTCTCGGACTTAGTCGACGCCCCGGCTGACGTAGTCTCGGACTTGGTCTCGCTCACGCCGCCCCGGCTGACGTAGTCTCGGACTTGGTCTCGCTCACGCCGCCCCGGCTGACGTCGTCTCGGACTTAGTCGCGCTCACACCGCCCCGGCTCACGTGGCTTCGGACTTGGTCTCTTCGAGCGCTCGCAGCCAGGTCGGGGCCGACGCCGACGTCTGCGTGGGGCTTCAACGATTCCCGGCGCGACGCAATGCAACTGCGCGCAGGATGCCAGCGACTCCGCCGTGGCCGTGCGGCGGTGTACACGCAGAAGTTTCGTGAAGGGGTATCGAGCTCCCGCCGCCCCGGCGGACGTGGTTTCGGACTTTAGCGCTCGCAGCGATCTCGCGGCGATCGCTGACGTCTGCGCGGTTTCAGGTGTGCTACGATGCAGCAGTCTGCCGCACGACAATTTACGGAAGCGAGTGCATTCCGCCCCGGCGGACGCGGCAGCGGACTTTGTGCCTGCGGGAGTGCTCTTGTTGCTGTAAAATTTGAACGGGTGCAGCTGCGCGAAGCAAGTGTACACATTTTCTCTCTCTCTCTCTCTCTCTCTGCCTCTGAGGCGACTGTAATTTTAATTTAAATGCAATTGGAGGCGGGAGCAACCTGATGAGAGTAGGCGGACTTCGGCACACCTTGTAGTTTAGAAATTGTTTTCAAGCTTTGAGGACATACACAATCGCGCCATCTGCTTTCCCCGTCTCTTTGGCACTTCATAGTGTGTGCAGCATGCTCTGCATTCCAAAGAAACGCGCCTGTTTCTCCCCCTCTCTCACGTTCTTCTTGTCTTTCTTGCTGCTCTTGTGAGAAGTTGCTATGCTCTTTACTCGCTGTAAAATAGAATGCTTGCGCGAGCCAACAACTTGCGTGTCTTTCTTTTTTTTTGTTGTTGTTGTTTTTTTCTCTCTTCCCAAGACGTTTCTGCCATTATTCACTAGCTCTCGTTCTTAGTATGCAACGGAGCGTTAGCTCGCGCCATCTACCTTTCTTTCTGTATGGCGAAGGCCGTAGGTTTTCCTAGTTCCGCACACAGATGGCGCGGATGCGTTTTCGCGCCAGTTTCGAACGACCTCGCTGTACACATGTTTCTCATTTAAAAGTTTCAAAGGGGCTTGCGAAAGGGCGTGGTCCTTTTTTCTTGCGCAAGGCTGAGCTTTCCAGCTGTGCTTAAGCTATGCTAGCATGTGTGCGTATGTGTGTGTGTGTGTGTGTGTGTGTGTGTGTGTGTGTGTGCGTGCGCGCGCGCGCGTGCGTGCGCGTGCATATGTGTGCGTGTGTGTGTATACACGCACACGGTAAAGATGATGGGGTAGCGCTATTTCTTTCTTTCTTTCTTTCTTTTTTAACAACACCTGTGCTCCACATGGCGATCTTCCTGCCCTCTATGTTTCCGGTTGGAAGGAGTGCGCAGCCTTTTCTATATTTATTTATTTTTTTTTTTCATTCTCTTTCATTCGTACATGAGGCGCGCTACCTAATTCTAGCGGTCGAATCGACACGTTGCAATCCGTCCCGGCCTGTGCCGTATGAAAACTTTCAGTGGGCCTTGCGGTAAATAAAAGGAAATGAGGGAAATGCGCGTAGTGTATTACACTTGCGCACGGGCTTGAAACGAAGGCCTCAAAGAAAGCCGCCTTGAGCGGTCGCATTCAGACGGAAGTAAGCATTCCCCTTGCGCGTGTTTTCCGCTCGCCTGTTCCGTTTTCTACGAGGTTGCCTTCGTTGGTTTTGCCTTGCGAACAAGCTTGCGCTCGGGTCTCGTTTCTACGCGACGGCGTTTCGTTAACAGTGAAAGACTGAGGCGTCGCGAGTTGATTCGCGAGATAGAGAGCATAGAGTCTCTAGACGGGCTGGGTTTTATAAGATTGCCCACGCTGTTGCTGAGGTTACCAATGTCGCCAGGGCACCCACAAGGCAGTGGTACAATGGAGTGAAGTGAAAGACATCGCTTCTCGGCCTTTTGGCTAAGATCAAAGTGTAGTATCTGTTCTTATCAGCTTAATATCTGATACGGGTTCTATATGGACCCACGATATTAAACCTATTTTTGGAAGTTGGCGGAGTGCTTGAAGCCTGCTTCACCTCCGCCGCAGGTCGGCCCGGTATTGCACTACCTCCGGGATCGGCCCCCGCTCACTTAGGTGAGACTTCATTCAATCAAAATGAAGAACACAAGCTCGAAGCGAGCACTCACGTGACACGCACCATTCCCATACTATACGCAACGATGCCGGTGTTTCTGAACGATTGTCTGCTGTAATGAGCCACTTGGGGGGGGGGGGGGGGAAGGGTGATTAGCCGTGGGTTTTGCAATCAATGTAAGTCCCACTCAAAGCCAACACTGCATTTTGGAGTTCACTATCGCTTTGATCCGTAAACGACAGCAAGCTCGCCCTGCGAAAATCCGCTGCCCTAGTGGAAGAAAGGTTCCCTATGAAACAAAAATGGAGTGCCCGATTTCCGGCAACATTTTCGCTGCAGTGGGACCGAGCGCCTCGAAAACAAACTTGTCGTATGGCCAAGTGTGGCGAAATATATTCAAGGGTTCAGAGGTGCCTCAGCTTTCCAACCTGTATGTTATGAATACCTGTTGCTACCTTTTCGTCATCATCATCCTGCTGGCTACGACCACTGCAGGGCAAAGACCTCTCCCATTATTCTCCAAGCACCCCGGTCACGTGTAAGCCCGGTCACGGTCGCCGTCTAGTGCCTGCGCCCTTCCTAATCTAATCTGCCCTCCTAAATTTCCGCCACCCCGTGCTACGCTTCCCTTCTCTTGGAATTCAGTCGGTAACCCTTAATTGATGATCTTCCCCCCACATTGCATGCCCTGCGCACGCCCATTTCTTTTTCTTGGTTTAAACTAAGGTGTCATTAGCTCGCGTTTGTTCGCTCACCCCCCGAATCTGCTCTATTCTTATCCCCCGTAGCGCTACACCCATCATTCTTCTTTCCAAAGCTCGTCGCGTCGCCCTCAGTTACCCTTCGGTAATCCTTAAGGTCCTTCGTTGCGGCACTCGCGGCATCTTTCTCATTTAAATAAGGCTATTTCGTTCAGTTTTGGGGGAAAACTCAATGAGCTAGGCGCGATTGTGTCCCCGGCGCCGCTCTCAACAAGATGGCGGCGCCCAGGCTTTTTGCCTGGTGGTTCGGCTTGACGCAGAACACGCCTGCAGGGCAGTGAAGCCGCATTGAAGGGGCAACGAGCGGCGCAGTGAAGCGCATGCTCGGGCGAAAAACGCGAACATCAGCCAAAAATACAACCAAATGGCCAAATACGAATTTCCGTTATGGGAAATTGGAGTTCAGTTGGCGCGTTGCGCTCGCCTAAGGTAAAGAACATAAATGCGAGTGCCACATCAGCCAAGTCAATGCTGAGGATCGCGTATCATTTCTTATTTATTTTTCCCCTTGCCTCCTGGCCTGCGTGGCCCTAGCGCGCATGCCCACGAAAGTAATGCAATAAGGAAAACGCGAAATCATGCGGTGACGGCTGTATCATATCCATTGTGCGTGCTTTGTTCTTTTTGGACTACAGTGGTGTGCGTTATGAGAAAGTTTCAGTGACCAGCGAACCTATATTTAGAACCACATTTACGGTTACTGCTAACAAGCTGCGGGTAGGTGTTTTTTTTTTCTTTCTTTCTTTTTTTCGCTACCAACGATGGGTTATCGCAACCGCGATCGGTTGTGCTAGACGCGTTCTTGCCAAACGTTGGCTCTATACGCGACCCGTGACGCGTGGTCGGCACATTCAAGCAGTCCATTGCAAACCGTTCCAAGAAGAAGGATGCTAGCTCCACGTTCCGCCGGGAGCGCTAGTTCGAAGATTGTACTTTTAGACCCTCGAGGAAGCACCGCCATCCCACGTTTTCTATAACGCGCTAAGACTCAGAGCGACAGCGACCACTTGTCTTTGTCAATATCTCGGACACACTTTTTTTTTTTTCTTTAATCCAGATCGTCAGACGAGCCCGCGTTCACGCGCACTCGCTCTCTCCGATAAGCAGGGTAGCTCGGTTGGGGTGTTGTAGGGCCTCGCGCATGCGCTGCTGAGTTCGTCGCTTCGCCGGCCGGTCGACGCTGGCGCGGTACTGGTAATCAACTTCGACGGGCATGGTGAAACGTCACTGTGAAACGTCACGACTAGCAATGCAATGTGTTTGCGAGCAATCGGAGAAATGAGAGAGCCCCTGTAGATTAGTGGAAACGTTCCTCCAAGTATTACGTTTGCAATTTGCGCCTACGAACATGAACTAGACAAAGGAAATGATCTGTAGCCGCCTTCACTTCATAAAATTCCCGTACGAAGAAATTTGCGTGCGCACGTGATCTCCCGCATGAAACCAGACGATAGGTTAATTTTAGCCGTTCATTTCGATTTGCCGAATGTAAACCGGAACACTTTCTCCACGCGCTCTTGAGGTTTGAATGACAATCAATGACATGCTTTTTTTATATATTTTTGTTTGTTCTATCTGGAACCAAAAGAATTCAGAACGCCATTTCAATCTTAGATTCGATTCACGCCTTGCGTTACGTCACCCCTGGCATATCTGATGAACACGCTCTGCTGTTAAGCTTCATGATCACGGCATTAAAAGTCGCCACTTCCCGAACGTTTATCGAGCCGATGATGAACCGTATGCTGGATTCTTATTGTAATGAGTTTATAGAAAGTTTTATACTTCTATGGCTAGCTTCAAGGAAAGGAAAAACATCGCTCAGCATTGTATAACGCATAACAACAACAACGAAAAATCTGCAGGTTATTCATACTACAATGAGAACACTAGGAATACTGAAAAAGATGAAATCTAGACATGCTGCAAGGAGCCAACAAATGCAATTGAACCAACGAACTGAACTGCAATTATTTCATCAAGACATGCCCCGAAAAAACGTGGCCACTATCAATGCTCATTTCAAAGCTGTTTTTTTTTTTTGTTTGTGACGGATAATAATTATCTTCCCAATGGCTGATGTGAAAATTTCAGAGCGCGGCATTTTCGAAATCTCAAGGCCCCGGCTGCTTTCTCTCTTCTTTAAATATGTTCCGGGTGGCAGATGGA
>NW_027225998.1:0-10000 GCF_038994185.2 Dermacentor albipictus | reverse complement strand
CTTTAGGCCACGGTTCCTTCCGTACTTGGCAGCCGCACCCTCAATACCGCCGGTTCCATGACCGACCGAGCGCCGCACCGTTCCTTTAGTACTTGGGCAGCAACAAAGTCGGGTCGTTACTCCACACTCGCCGCAGGAAGCGACCGGCAGCCGCCAGCCTTTTCAGACTCGGCAGCGTTTGCCGCGGAGGACGGGAGAGCGCTCGCACCACGGTTCCGTGTGTACTAAGCGGCAGCGGCATTAGCTCTCGACCGTCAGTTCCTTGACCGACCGCACGCTTCGCCGTTCCCCTCGTACTGGGCAAGAGCAGCAGGTCGGGTCGTCTTACTCCCATTCCGCGCAAGAGTGCCGAGGCGGACTTCAGAAAGCCCACCCAACAGTGTGCGTTACGCCGTTTCTACCCGCGGGCGCGGCCAAGCCAACCGTCCAAGGTTGCAGCCGGCGTCCACTGGGCGCAACAAATTTGGCACGGGGCGCCCTTCGAAATTCGGGCAATCCCCGGCATGTTCGGGTATAGCCGTCCCCGCGTCCAAGCGGGGCCAGCGGCGGAAAGCGTCGGGCGCAGCGAGCTGCTTCACCCACACGGGGTAGAAACAATGGCGCTCGTCACCCTCGAACAATCCGGTAATGATCCTTCCGCAGGTTCACCTACGGAAACCTTGTTACGACTTTTACTTCCTCTAAATGATCAAGTTTGGTCATCTTTCCAACAGACCGGCGCAACCGAAAGGCCGCGCCGGACATCGGTCCGAAGACCTCACTAAATCATTCAATCGGTAGTAGCGACGGGCGGTGTGTACAAAGGGCAGGGACGTAATCAACGCGAGCTTATGACTCGCGCTTACTGGGAATTCCTCGTTCAAGGGGAACAATTGCAAGCCCCTATCCCAATCACGAAAGAAGTTCCACGGGTTACCCAGTCTTTTCAGACAGGGATAAAGACACGCTGCTTCCTTCAGTGTAGCGCGCGTGCGGCCCCGGACATCTAAGGGCATCACAGACCTGTTATTGCTCTGTTTCGTGCGGCTAGGAGCCGCTTGTCCCTCTAAGAAGGTTGTAAGGTGCTGGGAACCCCGCACCTATTTAATAGGCTAGAGTCTCGTTCGTTATCGGAATTAACCAGACAAATCGCTCCACCAACTAAGAACGGCCATGCACCACCATCCACCGAATCAAGAAAGAGCTCTCAATCTGTCAATCCTCCCAGTGTCCGGGCCGGGTAAGTTTTCCCGTGTTGAGTCAAATTAAGCCGCAGGCTCCACTCCTGGTGGTGCCCTTCCGTCAATTCCTTTAAGTTTCAGCTTTGCAACCATACTTCCCCCGGAACCCAAACACTTTGGTTTCCCGGAAGCTGCCCGCCGAGTCATTTGAGTAACTCAGGCGGATCGCTGGTTGGCATCGTTTATGGTCAGAACTAGGGCGGTATCTGATCGCCTTCGAACCTCTGACTTTCGTTCTTGATCAAAGAAAACATTCTTGGCAAATGCTTTCGCAGTAGTTCGTCTTGCGACGGTCCAAGAATTTCACCTCTAGCGCCGCAATACGAATGCCCCCGTCTGTCCCTCTTAATCATTACCTCGTATTCCAAAAACCAACAGAACAGAAACGAGGTCTTGTTCTATTATTCCATGCAAGTTTATTCAGGCGACTCGCCTGCGTTGAGCACTCTAATTTTTTCAAAGTAAAAGCACCGGCCTTCTCGAGGCACACAATGAAGTGCACCAAGAAAGGACCGGCATGATGTTCAGTCCGAGCCGTCGCATCGGGTAGATGCACTACTCGTCTGGAACTGAGATCCAACTACGAGCTTTTTAACCGCAGCAGCTTTAGTATACGCTATTGGAGCTGGAATTACCGCGGCTGCTGGCACCAGACTTGCCCTCCAATTGATCCTCGTTAAAGGATTTAGAGTGTACTCATTTCAATTACGGGGCCTCAAAAGAGTCCCGTATTGTTATTTTTCGTCACTACCTCCCCGTGCCGGGAGTGGGTAATTTGCGCGCCTGCTGCCTTCCTTGGATGTGGTAGCCGTTTCTCAGGCTCCCTCTCCGGAATCGAACCCTGATTCTCCGTTACCCGTAACAACCATGGTAAGCAAGTAACCTACCATCGAAAGTTGATAAGGCAGACACTTGAAAGAAACGTCGCCGGCTCGTGGCCATGCGATCAGCACAAAGTTATCCAGAGTCACCACACAATACGGGCCGAAACCCGATCGATCTTGGTCTAATAAAAGCACCCGTCGCCCAAAGGGCTTCAGGCTCACTGCATGTATTAGCTCTAGAATTGCCACAGTTATCCAAGTAGGAAGAAACGATCTAAGGAACCATAACTGATTTAATGAGCCATTCGCGGTTTCGCCTTATTTCGGCATGTACTTAGACATGCATGGCTTAATCTTTGAGACAAGCATATGATTACTGGCAGGATCAACCAGGTAATCGTTCAACTGCGCGTCCCGCCTGTCAAGCAGGCCGGACGCCGTTTTTGCGATGCCGAGGCCACCTTCAGGCGCCCCAGCACGCTTCGTTCTTGCAAAGAGTAGCACTTTGCACAGTCCGAGACGACGGCGTTCGAGCTCGCTACGGCGCCCTCCCCGAAGGGCCGGGTATCGCCACGCGGCAAGAAGCACGCAACATTCTCGATAGACTGGTTGTGTCGACTCGATCACGGCTTGCGGTTTCTCTTGAGCCCGCAGCACAGGTGGACCGACCGACACTTGCAACGTAGCCGAGACGGCAAAGCCGCCAGGCGACGGGTCACGCCCGCGCCTTCGGCGCTTTCGCATTTGACTCGTCCGAGGACGATGCGGAACACAACTCGATATCGTGGAGAAAGCGTCGTCCGACAACCAGCCCCTAACGCATCAAGCGGATGAGGCTGCAGACGTCAGCTGTGGGATCCACGGGAGCGATACCGGGGACACGCTTGACGGGCACGAAGCCCGCCGCATATCAAACACCCAGGTCGCTTTTGGGGGCGACTGCTCTCTGGGACCCCCATATAATAGCAGCGATAAGTTCCCAAATCTCCATGGGGCCGTACTCGTGCCACTTTCGACGAGCGTTTGGCGAAAATCGTGCCGCCTCGCAGCGCCGCGAGCGAGATGGAAAGCTTACGTCGGCAGCGCAATGCCGAAGTCGTGAAAGCGCAGCGCGTCGACCGAATGCGCGAACGGCAATCTCTCGCCTATGGACAGCGCGGTTTCCAGAACAATCGCCTTTCTGTGCCCCTACGGGGCCGCACGCTAGCGCGGCCCTTTCGCCGTTTCCGAGCACGAGTGCGACCGGCGCGGGCGGCGTGCTCGACACCCCGGCTGACGCCGTTTCGGACTTTGTCTCTTCGCGCGCTCGCGCCAACGCCGCGGCAAAACGACGACCTCTGCGCGGTTCTTTCCCGGTTCCCGGCGTGCTATAGTGCAGCCAGCCGGACGGTGGCGACGACTCAGTCGCGGCCGTGCGGTGGCTTGTACGCCAAAGTTGCGTGACGGGCGTCGAGCTCCCGCCGCGGCCCGGCTCAGGTGGTTTCGGACTTCTGTCTCTTCCGAGCGCTCGCGTCGTCGTGGGCACGATTCTCGAGTGCGGAGCGGTGCGCGGACACCACCACGAACACGCGCAAGCCGAAAACGGCACTACGGTACAACGTCGGCCAGGGCGGTACGGCCCCCTTATATGAGCAGCGATAAGTGACCAGATCTCCACGGGGCCGTACTCGTGCGACAAGGCGGCGTACTGCGCCGAGCCGAGCGCCAATATTTGGCCTTGGCACGGCCGATTTGAGCTCTCGCGATCGCCGCGGTACCGCCGCTCACCGATTCAAGGCACGCTAGCGCGGCCCCTTCGCCATTTTTCGAGTAAGAGTGCGAAAAGCGCGCGCGGCGTGCTCGTCGCCCCGGCTGACGTAGTCTCGGACTTAGTCTCGCTCACGCCGCCCCGGCTGACGTCGTCTCGGACTTAGTCGCGCTCACACCGCCCCGGCTCACGTGGTTTCGGACTTCCGTCTCTTCCGAGCGCTCGCGTCGTCGTGGGCACGATTCTCGAGTGCGGAGCGGTGCGCGGACACCACCACGAACACGCGCAAGCCGAAAATGGCACTACGGTACAACGTCGGCCAGGGCGGTACGGCCCCCTTATATGAGCAGCGATAAGTGACCAGATCTCCACGGGGCCGTACTCGTGCGACAAGGCGGCGTACTGCGCCGAGCCGAGCGCCAATATTTGGCCTTGGCACGGCCGATTTGAGCTCTCGCGATCGCCGCGGTACCGCCGCTCACCGATTCAAGGCACGCTAGCGCGGCCCCTTCGCCATTTTTCGAGTAAGAGTGCGAAAAGCGCGCGCGGCGTGCTCGTCGCCCCGGCTGACGTAGTCTCGGACTTAGTCTCGCTCACGCCGCCCCGGCTGACGTCGTCTCGGACAGTCGCGCTCACACCGCCCCGGCTCACGTGGTTTCGGACTTTCGTCTCTTCCGAGCGCTCGCGTCGTCGTGGGCACGATTCTCGAGTGCGGAGCGGTGCGCGGACACCACCACGAACACGCGCAAGCCGAAAACGGCACTACGGTACAACGTCGGCCAGGGCGGTACGGCCCCTTATAAGAGCAGCGATAAGTGACCAGACCTCCACGGGGCCGTACTCGTGCGACAAGGCGGCGTACTGCGCCGAGCCGAGCGCCAATATTTGGCTTTGGCACGGCCGATTTGAGCTCTCGCGATCGCCGCGGTACCGCCGCTCACCGATTCAAGGCACGCTAGCGCGGCCCCTTCGCCATTTTTCGAGTAAGAGTGGGAAAAGCGCGCGCGGCGTGCTCGACGCCCCGGCTGACGTCGTCTCGGACTTGGTCGACGCCCCGGCTGACGTAGTCTCGGACTTAGTCTCGCTCACGCCGCCCCGGCTGACGTCGTCTCGGACTTAGTCGCGCTCACACCGCCCCGGCTCACGTGGTTTCGGACTTTCGTCTCTTCCGAGCGCTCGCGTCGTCGTGGGCACGATTCTCGAGTGCGGAGCGGTGCGCGGACACCACCACGAACACGCGCAAGCCGAAAACGGCACTACGGTACAACGTCGGCCAGGGCGGTACGGCCCCTTATAAGAGCAGCGATAAGTGACCAGACCTCCACGGGGCCGTACTCGTGCGACAAGGCGGCGTACTGCGCCGAGCCGAGCGCCAATATTTGGCTTTGGCACGGCCGATTTGAGCTCTCGCGATCGCCGCGGTACCGCCGCTCACCGATTCAAGGCACGCTAGCGCGGCCCCTTCGCCATTTTTCGAGTAAGAGTGGGAAAAGCGCGCGCGGCGTGCTCGACGCCCCGGCTGACGTCGTCTCGGACTTGGTCGACGCCCCGGCTGACGTAGTCTCGGACTTAGTCTCGCTCACGCCGCCCCGGCTGACGTCGTCTCGGACTTAGTCGCGCTCACACCGCCCCGGCTCACGTGGTTTCGGACTTGCGTCTCTTCCGAGCGCTCGCGTCGTCGTGGGCACGATTCTCGAGTGCGGAGCGGTGCGCGGACACCACCACGAACACGCGCAAGCCGAAAACGGCACTACGGTACAACGTCGGCCAGGGCGGTACGGCCCCTTATAAGAGCAGCGATAAGTGACCAGACCTCCACGGGGCCGTACTCGTGCGACAAGGCGGCGTACTGCGCCGAGCCGAGCGCCAATATTTGGCCTTGGCACGGCCGATTTGAGCTCTCGCGATCGCCGCGGTACCGCCGCTCACCGATTCAAGGCACGCTAGCGCGGCCCCTTCGCCATTTTTCGAGTAAGAGTGGGAAAAGCGACCGCGGCGTGCTCGACGCCCCGGCTGACGTCGTCTCGGACTTAGTCGACGCCCCGGCTGACGTAGTCTCGGACTTGGTCTCGCTCACGCCGCCCCGGCTGACGTAGTCTCGGACTTGGTCTCGCTCACGCCGCCCCGGCTGACGTCGTCTCGGACTTAGTCGCGCTCACACCGCCCCGGCTCACGTGGCTTCGGACTTGGTCTCTTCGAGCGCTCGCAGCCAGGTCGGGGCCGACGCCGACGTCTGCGTGGGGCTTCAACGATTCCCGGCGCGACGCAATGCAACTGCGCGCAGGATGCCAGCGACTCCGCCGTGGCCGTGCGGCGGTGTACACGCAGAAGTTTCGTGAAGGGGTATCGAGCTCCCGCCGCCCCGGCGGACGTGGTTTCGGACTTTAGCGCTCGCAGCGATCTCGCGGCGATCGCTGACGTCTGCGCGGTTTCAGGTGTGCTACGATGCAGCAGTCTGCCGCACGACAATTTACGGAAGCGAGTGCATTCCGCCCCGGCGGACGCGGCAGCGGACTTTGTGCCTGCGGGAGTGCTCTTGTTGCTGTAAAATTTGAACGGGTGCAGCTGCGCGAAGCAAGTGTACACATTTTCTCTCTCTCTCTCTCTCTCTCTGCCTCTGAGGCGACTGTAATTTTAATTTAAATGCAATTGGAGGCGGGAGCAACCTGATGAGAGTAGGCGGACTTCGGCACACCTTGTAGTTTAGAAATTGTTTTCAAGCTTTGAGGACATACACAATCGCGCCATCTGCTTTCCCCGTCTCTTTGGCACTTCATAGTGTGTGCAGCATGCTCTGCATTCCAAAGAAACGCGCCTGTTTCTCCCCCTCTCTCACGTTCTTCTTGTCTTTCTTGCTGCTCTTGTGAGAAGTTGCTATGCTCTTTACTCGCTGTAAAATAGAATGCTTGCGCGAGCCAACAACTTGCGTGTCTTTCTTTTTTTTTGTTGTTGTTGTTTTTTTCTCTCTTCCCAAGACGTTTCTGCCATTATTCACTAGCTCTCGTTCTTAGTATGCAACGGAGCGTTAGCTCGCGCCATCTACCTTTCTTTCTGTATGGCGAAGGCCGTAGGTTTTCCTAGTTCCGCACACAGATGGCGCGGATGCGTTTTCGCGCCAGTTTCGAACGACCTCGCTGTACACATGTTTCTCATTTAAAAGTTTCAAAGGGGCTTGCGAAAGGGCGTGGTCCTTTTTTCTTGCGCAAGGCTGAGCTTTCCAGCTGTGCTTAAGCTATGCTAGCATGTGTGCGTATGTGTGTGTGTGTGTGTGTGTGTGTGTGTGTGTGTGTGTGCGTGCGCGCGCGCGCGTGCGTGCGCGTGCATATGTGTGCGTGTGTGTGTATACACGCACACGGTAAAGATGATGGGGTAGCGCTATTTCTTTCTTTCTTTCTTTCTTTTTTAACAACACCTGTGCTCCACATGGCGATCTTCCTGCCCTCTATGTTTCCGGTTGGAAGGAGTGCGCAGCCTTTTCTATATTTATTTATTTTTTTTTTTTCATTCTCTTTCATTCGTACATGAGGCGCGCTACCTAATTCTAGCGGTCGAATCGACACGTTGCAATCCGTCCCGGCCTGTGCCGTATGAAAACTTTCAGTGGGCCTTGCGGTAAATAAAAGGAAATGAGGGAAATGCGCGTAGTGTATTACACTTGCGCACGGGCTTGAAACGAAGGCCTCAAAGAAAGCCGCCTTGAGCGGTCGCATTCAGACGGAAGTAAGCATTCCCCTTGCGCGTGTTTTCCGCTCGCCTGTTCCGTTTTCTACGAGGTTGCCTTCGTTGGTTTTGCCTTGCGAACAAGCTTGCGCTCGGGTCTCGTTTCTACGCGACGGCGTTTCGTTAACAGTGAAAGACTGAGGCGTCGCGAGTTGATTCGCGAGATAGAGAGCATAGAGTCTCTAGACGGGCTGGGTTTTATAAGATTGCCCACGCTGTTGCTGAGGTTACCAATGTCGCCAGGGCACCCACAAGGCAGTGGTACAATGGAGTGAAGTGAAAGACATCGCTTCTCGGCCTTTTGGCTAAGATCAAAGTGTAGTATCTGTTCTTATCAGCTTAATATCTGATACGGGTTCTATATGGACCCACGATATTAAACCTATTTTTGGAAGTTGGCGGAGTGCTTGAAGCCTGCTTCACCTCCGCCGCAGGTCGGCCCGGTATTGCACTACCTCCGGGATCGGCCCCCGCTCACTTAGGTGAGACTTCATTCAATCAAAATGAAGAACACAAGCTCGAAGCGAGCACTCACGTGACACGCACCATTCCCATACTATACGCAACGATGCCGGTGTTTCTGAACGATTGTCTGCTGTAATGAGCCACTTGGGGGGGGGGGGGGGGGAAGGGTGATTAGCCGTGGGTTTTGCAATCAATGTAAGTCCCACTCAAAGCCAACACTGCATTTTGGAGTTCACTATCGCTTTGATCCGTAAACGACAGCAAGCTCGCCCTGCGAAAATCCGCTGCCCTAGTGGAAGAAAGGTTCCCTATGAAACAAAAATGGAGTGCCCGATTTCCGGCAACATTTTCGCTGCAGTGGGACCGAGCGCCTCGAAAACAAACTTGTCGTATGGCCAAGTGTGGCGAAATATATTCAAGGGTTCAGAGGTGCCTCAGCTTTCCAACCTGTATGTTATGAATACCTGTTGCTACCTTTTCGTCATCATCATCCTGCTGGCTACGACCACTGCAGGGCAAAGACCTCTCCCATTATTCTCCAAGCACCCCGGTCACGTGTAAGCCCGGTCACGGTCGCCGTCTAGTGCCTGCGCCCTTCCTAATCTAATCTGCCCTCCTAAATTTCCGCCACCCCGTGCTACGCTTCCCTTCTCTTGGAATTCAGTCGGTAACCCTTAATTGATGATCTTCCCCCCACATTGCATGCCCTGCGCACGCCCATTTCTTTTTCTTGGTTTAAACTAAGGTGTCATTAGCTCGCGTTTGTTCGCTCACCCCCCGAATCTGCTCTATTCTTATCCCCCGTAGCGCTACACCCATCATTCTTCTTTCCAAAGCTCGTCGCGTCGCCCTCAGTTACCCTTCGGTAATCCTTAAGGTCCTTCGTTGCGGCACTCGCGGCATCTTTCTCATTTAAATAAGGCTATTTCGTTCAGTTTTGGGGGAAAACTCAATGAGCTAGGCGCGATTGTGTCCCCGGCGCCGCTCTCAACAAGATGGCGGCGCCCAGGCTTTTTGCCTGGTGGTTCGGCTTGACGCAGAACACGCCTGCAGGGCAGTGAAGCCGCATTGAAGGGGCAACGAGCGGCGCAGTGAAGCGCATGCTCGGGCGAAAAACGCGAACATCAGCCAAAAATACAACCAAATGGCCAAATACGAATTTCCGTTATGGGAAATTGGAGTTCAGTTGGCGCGTTGCGCTCGCCTAAGGTAAAGAACATAAATGCGAGTGCCACATCAGCCAAGTCAATGCTGAGGATCGCGTATCATTTCTTATTTATTTTTCCCCTTGCCTCCTGGCCTGCGTGGCCCTAGCGCGCATGCCCACGAAAGTAATGCAATAAGGAAAACGCGAAATCATGCGGTGACGGCTGTATCATATCCATTGTGCGTGCTTTGTTCTTTTTGGACTACAGTGGTGTGCGTTATGAGAAAGTTTCAGTGACCAGCGAACCTATATTTAGAACCACATTTACGGTTACTGCTAACAAGCTGCGGGTAGGTGTTTTTTTTTTCTTTCTTTCTTTTTTTCGCTACCAACGATGGGTTATCGCAACCGCGATCGGTTGTGCTAGACGCGTTCTTGCCAAACGTTGGCTCTATACGCGACCCGTGACGCGTGGTCGGCACATTCAAGCAGTCCATTGCAAACCGTTCCAAGAAGAAGGATGCTAGCTCCACGTTCCGCCGGGAGCGCTAGTTCGAAGATTGTACTTTTAGACCCTCGAGGAAGCACCGCCATCCCACGTTTTCTATAACGCGCTAAGACTCAGAGCGACAGCGACCACTTGTCTTTGTCAATATCTCGGACACACTTTTTTTTTTTTCTTTAATCCAGATCGTCAGACGAGCCCGCGTTCACGCGCACTCGCTCTCTCCGATAAGCAGGGTAGCTCGGTTGGGGTGTTGTAGGGCCTCGCGCATGCGCTGCTGAGTTCGTCGCTTCGCCGGCCGGTCGACGCTGGCGCGGTACTGGTAATCAACTTCGACGGGCATGGTGAAACGTCACTGTGAAACGTCACGAC
>NW_027225997.1:0-30307 GCF_038994185.2 Dermacentor albipictus | reverse complement strand
TATGCATGCTTAAAACGCGTTTTGGCTCAAATCCATGTGCGGGTTCTAAAAAGAGCAGCATTGGCATGCTTTTCACGTCGTTTGGTAGAAATCCACACGTGTGTTCTGCTAAAAGCACCATTTGCATGCATATCGTGTGCTTTTGCAGAAAACTGCATCCGCGTCTACCAAAAGTTGCATATGCCTGCTTAAAACGCGTTTTGGCACATATCCATGTGCTGGTTCTAAAAAGAGCAGCATTGGCATGCTTTTCACGTCGTTTGGTAGAAATCCACACGCGCGTTCTGCCAAAAGCACCATTTGCATGCATATCGTGTGGTTTTGCAGAAAACTGCATCCGCGTCTACCAAAAGCTTAAAACGCGTTTTGGCACAAATCCATGAGCGGGTTCTAAAAAGAGCAGCATTGGCATGCTTTTCACGTCGTTTGGTAGACATCCACACGCGCGTTCTGCCAAAAGCCCCATTTGCATGCATATCGTGTGGTTTTGCAGAAAACTGCGTCAGCGTCTACGAAAAATTGCGTGTGCTTGCTTAAAACGCGTTTTCGCACAAATCCGTGTGCAGGTGCTAAAAAGAGCAGCATCGGCATACTTTTCACGTCGTTTGGTAGAAATCCACACGCGCGTTCTGCCAAAAGCACCATTTCCATGCATATCGTGTGGTTTTGCAGAAAACTGCATCCGCGTCTACCAAAAGATGCATATGCATGCTTAAAACGCGTTTTGGCACAAATCCATGTGCGGGTGCTAAAAAGAGCAGCATTGGTATGCTTCTCACGTCGTTTGGTCGAAATCCACGCGCGCGTTCTGCCAAAAGCACCATTTGCATGCATATCATGTAGTTGTGCAGAAAACTGCATCCGCGTCTACCAAAAAGTGCATGTGCATGCTTAAAACGCGTTTTGGCTCAAATCCATGTGCGGGTTCTAAAAAGAGCAGCATTGGCATGCTTTTCACGTCGTTTGGTAGAAATCCACACGCGCGTTCTGCCAAAAGCACCATTTGGATGCATATCGTGTGGTTTTGCAGAAAACTGCGTCCGCGTCTACCAAAAGATGCATATGCATGCTTAAAACGCGTTTTGGCTCAAATCCATGTGCGGGTTCTAAAAAGAGCAGCATTGGCATGCTTTTCACGTCGTTTGGTAGAAATCCACACGTGTGTTCTGCCAAAAGCACCATTTGCATGCATATCGTGTGCTTTTGCAGAAAACTGCATCCGCGTCTACCAAAAGTTGCATATGCCTGCTTAAAACGCGTTTTGGCACATATCCATGTGCTGGTTCTAAAAAGAGCAGCATTGGCATGCTTTTCACGTCGTTTGGTAGAAATCCACACGCGCGTTCTGCCAAAAGCACCATTTGCATGCATATCGTGTGGTTTTGCAGAAAACTGCATCCGCGTCTACCAAAAGCTTAAAACGCGTTTTGGCACAAATCCATGAGCGGGTTCTAAAAAGAGCAGCATTGGCATGCTTTTCATGTCGTTTAGTAGAAATCCACACGCGCGTTCTGCCAAAAGCACCATTTGCATGCATATCGTGTGGTTTTGCAGAAAACTGCATCCGCATCTACCAAAAGATGCATATGCATGCTTAAAACGCGTTTTGGCTCAAATCCATGTGCGGGTTCTAAAAAGAGCAGCATTGGCATGCTTTTCACGTCGTTTGGTAGAAATCCACACGTGTGTTCTGCTAAAAGCACCATTTGCATGCATATCGTGTGCTTTTGCAGAAAACTGCATCCGCGTCTACCAAAAGTTGCATATGCCTGCTTAAAACGCGTTTTGGCACATATCCATGTGCTGGTTCTAAAAAGAGCAGCATTGGCATGCTTTTCACGTCGTTTGGTAGAAATCCACACGCGCGTTCTGCCAAAAGCACCATTTGCATGCATATCGTGTGGTTTTGCAGAAAACTGCATCCGCGTCTACCAAAAGCTTAAAACGCGTTTTGGCACAAATCCATGAGCGGGTTCTAAAAAGAGCAGCATTGGCATGCTTTTCACGTCGTTTGGTAGACATCCACACGCGCGTTCTGCCAAAAGCCCCATTTGCATGCATATCGTGTGGTTTTGCAGAAAACTGCGTCAGCGTCTACGAAAAATTGCGTGTGCTTGCTTAAAACGCGTTTTCGCACAAATCCGTGTGCAGGTGCTAAAAAGAGCAGCATCGGCATACTTTTCACGTCGTTTGGTAGAAATCCACACGCGCGTTCTGCCAAAAGCACCATTTCCATGCATATCGTGTGGTTTTGCAGAAAACTGCATCCGCGTCTACCAAAAGATGCATATGCATGCTTAAAACGCGTTTTGGCACAAATCCATGTGCGGGTGCTAAAAAGAGCAGCATTGGTATGCTTCTCACGTCGTTTGGTCGAAATCCACGCGCGCGTTCTGCCAAAAGCACCATTTGCATGCATATCATGTAGTTGTGCAGAAAACTGCATCCGCGTCTACCAAAAAGTGCATGTGCTTGCTTAAAACGCGTTTCGGCACAAATCCATGTGCGGGTGCTAAAAAAAGCAGCAATGCTTTTCACGTCGTTTGGTAGAAATCCACATGCGCGTTCTGCCAAAAGCACCATTTGCATGCATATCGTGTGGTTTTGCAGAAAACTGCATCCGTGTGTAAATAAAGATGCATATGCATGCTTAAAACGCGTTTTGGCACAAATCCATGTGCGGGTGCTAAAAAGAGCAGCATTGGTATGCTTCTCACGTCGTTTGGTAGAAATCCACACGCGCGTTCTGCCAAAAGCACCATTTGCATGCATATCGTGTGGTTTTGCAGAAAACTGCATCCGCATCTACCAAAAAGTGCATGTGCTTGCTTAAAACGCGTTTTGGCACAAATCCATGTGCAGGTGCTAAAAAGAGCAGCATCGGCATGCTTTTCACGTCGTTTGGTAGAACTCCACACGAGCGTTCTGCCAAAAGCACCATTTGCTTGCATATCGTGTGGTTTTGCAGAAAACTGCATCCGCGTCTACCAAAAGTTGCATATGCCTGCTTAAAACGCGTTTTGGCACAAATCCATGAGCGGGTTCTAAAAAGAGCAGCATTGGCATGCTTTTCACGACGTTTTGTAGAAATCCACACGCGCGTTCTGCCAAAAGCACCATTTGCATGCATATCGTGTGGTTTTGCAGAAAACTGCATCCGCGTCTACCAAAAAAGTGCATGTGCTTGCGTAAAACGCGTTTTGGCACAAATCCATGTGCAGGTGCAAAAAGAGCAGCATTGGCATGCTTTTCACGTCGTTTGGTAGAAATGCACACGCGCGTTCTGCCAAAAGCACCATTTGCATGCATATCGTGTGGTTTTGCAGAAAACTGCATCCGCGTCTACCAAAAGCTTAAAACGCGTTTTGGCACAAATCCATGAGCGGGTTCTAAAAAGAGCAGCATTGGCATGCTTTTCACGTCGTTTGGTAGACATCCACACGCGCGTTCTGCCAAAAGCCCCATTTGCATGCATATCGTGTGGTTTTGCAGAAAACTGCGTCCGCGTCTACGAAAAATTGCGTGTGCTTGCTTAAAACGCGTTTTCGCACAAATCCGTGTGCAGGTGCTAAAAAGAGCAGCATCGGCATACTTTTCACGTCGTTTGGTAGAAATCCACACGCGCGTTCTGCCAAAAGCACCATTTCCATGCATATCGTGTGGTTTTGCAGAAAACTGCATCCGCGTCTACCAAAAGATGCATATGCATGCTTAAAACGCGTTTTGGCACAAATCCATGTGCGGGTGCTAAAAAGAGCAGCATTGGTATGCTTCTCACGTCGTTTGGTCGAAATCCACGCGCGCGTTCTGCCAAAAGCACCATTTGCATGCATATCATGTGCAGAAAACTGCATCCGCGTCTACCAAAAAGTGCATGTGCTTGCTTAAAACGCGTTTTGGCACAAATCCATGTGCGGGTGCTAAAAAAAGCAGCAATGCTTTTCACGTCGTTTGGTAGAAATCCACATGCGCGTTCTGCCAAAAGCACCATTTGCATGCATATCGTGTGGTTTTGCAGAAAACTGCATCCGTGTGTAAATAAAGATGCATATGCATGCTTAAAACGCGTTTTGGCACAAATCCATGTGCGGCTTCTAAAAAGAGCAGCATTGGCATGCTTTTCACGTCGTTTGGTAGAAATCCACACGCGCGTTCTGCCAAAAGCACCATTTGCATGCATATCGTGTGGTTTTGCAGAAAACTGCATCCGCGTCTAGCAAAACTTGCATATGCATGCTTAAAACGCGTTTTGGCACAAATCCATGTGCGGCTTCTAAAAAGAGCAGCATTGGCATGCTTTTCATGTCGTTTGGTAGAAATCCACACGCGCGTTCTGCCAAAAGCACCATTTGCATGCATATCGTGTGGTTTTGCAGAAAACTGCATCCGCATCTACCAAAAGATGCATATGCATGCTTAAAACGCGTTTTGGCTCAAATCCATGTGCGGGTTCTAAAAAGAGCAGCATTGGCATGCTTTTCACGTCGTTTGGTAGAAATCCACACGCGCGTTCTGCCAAAAGCCCCATTTGCATGCATATCGTGTGGTTTTGCAGAAAACTGCATCCGCATCTACCAAAAGATGCATATGCATGCTTAAAACGCGTTTTGGCTCAAATCCATGTGCGGGTTCTAAAAAGAGCAGATTGGCCTGCTTTTCACGTCGTTTGGTAGAAATCCACACGCGCGTTCTGCCAAGAGCACCATTTGCATGCATATCTTGTGGTTTTGCAGAAAACTGCGTCCGCATCTACCAAAAGATGCATATGCATGCTTAAAACGCGTTTTGGCTCAAATCCATGTGCGGGTTCTAAAAAGAGCAGCATTGGCATGCTTTTCACGTCGTTTGGTAGAAATCCACACGCGCGTTCTGCCAAAAGCACCATTTGGATGCATATCGTGTGGTTTTGCAGAAAACTGCGTCCGCGTCTACCAAAAAGTGCATGTGCTTGCTTAAAACGCGTTTTGGCACAAATCCATGTGCGGGTGCTAAAAAGAGCAGCATTGGCATGCTTTTCACGTCGTTTGGTAGAAATCCACACGCGCGTTCTGCCAAAAGCACCATTTGCGTGCATATCGTGTGGTTTTGCAGAAAACTGCATCCGTGTCTAACAAAAGATGCATATGCATGCTTAAAACGCATTTTGGCACAAATCCATGTGCGGGTGCTAAAAAGAGCAGCATTGGCATGCTTTTCACGTCGTTTGGTAGAAATCCACACGTGTGTTCTGCCAAAAGCACCATTTGCATGCATATCGTGTGCTTTTGCAGAAAACTGCATCCGCGTCTACCAAAAGTTGCATATGCCTGCTTAAAACGCGTTTTGGCACATATCCATGTGCTGGTTCTAGAAAGAGCAGCATTGGCATGCTTTTCACGTCGTTTGGTAGAAATCCACACGCGCGTTCTGCCAAAAGCACCATTTGCATGCATATCGTGTGGTTTTGCAGAAAACTGCATCCGCGTCTACCAAAAGCTTAAAACGCGTTTTGGCACAAATCCATGAGCGGGTTCTAAAAAGAGCAGCATTGGCATGCTTTTCATGTCGTTTAGTAGAAATCCACACGCGCGTTCTGCCAAAAGCACCATTTGCATGCATATCGTGTGGTTTTGCAGAAAACTGCATCCGCATCTACCAAAAGATGCATATGCATGCTTAAAACGCGTTTTGGCTCAAATCCATGTGCGGGTTCTAAAAAGAGCAGCATTGGCATGCTTTTCACGTCGTTTGGTAGAAATCCACACGTGTGTTCTGCTAAAAGCACCATTTGCATGCATATCGTGTGCTTTTGCAGAAAACTGCATCCGCGTCTACCAAAAGTTGCATATGCCTGCTTAAAACGCGTTTTGGCACATATCCATGTGCTGGTTCTAAAAAGAGCAGCATTGGCATGCTTTTCACGTCGTTTGGTAGAAATCCACACGCGCGTTCTGCCAAAAGCACCATTTGCATGCATATCGTGTGGTTTTGCAGAAAACTGCATCCGCGTCTACCAAAAGCTTAAAACGCGTTTTGGCACAAATCCATGAGCGGGTTCTAAAAAGAGCAGCATTGGCATGCTTTTCACGTCGTTTGGTAGACATCCACACGCGCGTTCTGCCAAAAGCCCCATTTGCATGCATATCGTGTGGTTTTGCAGAAAACTGCGTCAGCGTCTACGAAAAATTGCGTGTGCTTGCTTAAAACGCGTTTTCGCACAAATCCGTGTGCAGGTGCTAAAAAGAGCAGCATCGGCATACTTTTCACGTCGTTTGGTAGAAATCCACACGCGCGTTCTGCCAAAAGCACCATTTCCATGCATATCGTGTGGTTTTGCAGAAAACTGCATCCGCGTCTACCAAAAGATGCATATGCATGCTTAAAACGCGTTTTGGCACAAATCCATGTGCGGGTGCTAAAAAGAGCAGCATTGGTATGCTTCTCACGTCGTTTGGTCGAAATCCACGCGCGCGTTCTGCCAAAAGCACCATTTGCATGCATATCATGTAGTTGTGCAGAAAACTGCATCCGCGTCTACCAAAAAGTGCATGTGCTTGCTTAAAACGCGTTTCGGCACAAATCCATGTGCGGGTGCTAAAAAAAGCAGCAATGCTTTTCACGTCGTTTGGTAGAAATCCACATGCGCGTTCTGCCAAAAGCACCATTTGCATGCATATCGTGTGGTTTTGCAGAAAACTGCATCCGTGTGTAAATAAAGATGCATATGCATGCTTAAAACGCGTTTTGGCACAAATCCATGTGCGGGTGCTAAAAAGAGCAGCATTGGTATGCTTCTCACGTCGTTTGGTAGAAATCCACACGCGCGTTCTGCCAAAAGCACCATTTGCATGCATATCGTGTGGTTTTGCAGAAAACTGCATCCGCATCTACCAAAAAGTGCATGTGCTTGCTTAAAACGCGTTTTGGCACAAATCCATGTGCAGGTGCTAAAAAGAGCAGCATCGGCATGCTTTTCACGTCGTTTGGTAGAACTCCACACGAGCGTTCTGCCAAAAGCACCATTTGCTTGCATATCGTGTGGTTTTGCAGAAAACTGCATCCGCGTCTACCAAAAGTTGCATATGCCTGCTTAAAACGCGTTTTGGCACAAATCCATGAGCGGGTTCTAAAAAGAGCAGCATTGGCATGCTTTTCACGACGTTTTGTAGAAATCCACACGCGCGTTCTGCCAAAAGCACCATTTGCATGCATATCGTGTGGTTTTGCAGAAAACTGCATCCGCGTCTACCAAAAAAGTGCATGTGCTTGCGTAAAACGCGTTTTGGCACAAATCCATGTGCAGGTGCAAAAAGAGCAGCATCGGCATGCTTTTCACGTCGTTTGGTAGAAATCCACACGCGCGTTCTGCCAAAAGCACCATTTCCATGCATATCGTGTGGTTTTGCAGAAAACTGCATCCGCGTCTACCAAACGATGCATATGCATGCTTAAAACGCGTTTCGGCACAAATCCATGTGCGGGTGCTAAAATGAGCAGCATTGGCATGCTTTTCACGTCCTTTGGTAGAAATCTACACGCGCGTTCTGCCAAAAGCACCATTTGCATGCATATCGTGTGGTTTTGCAGAAAACTGCATCCGCGTCTACCAAAAGTTGCATATGCATGCTTAAAACGCGTTTTGGCACAAATCCATGTGCAGGTGCAAAAAGAGTAGCATCGGCATGCTTTTCACGTCGTTTGGTAGAAATCCACACGCGCGTTCTGCCAAAAGCACCATTTGCATGCATATCGTGTGGTTTTGCAGAAAACTGCATCTGCGTCTAGGAAAAGATGCATATGCACGCTTAAAACGCGTTTTGGCACAAATCCATGTGCGGGTGCTAAAAAGAGCAGCATTGGCATGCTTTTCACGTCGTTTGGTAGAAATCCACACGCGCGTTCTCCCAAAAGCACCATTTGCATGCATATCGTGTGGTTTTGCAGAAAACTGCATCCGCGTCTAGCAAAAGATGCATATGCACGCTTAAAACGCGTTTTGGCACAAATCCATGTGCGGGTGCTAAAAAGAGCAGCATTGGCATGCTTTTCACGTCGTTTGGTAGAAATCCACACGCGCGTTCTGCCAAAAGCACCATTTGCATGCATATCGTGTGGTTTTGCAGAAACCTGCATCCGCGTCTACCAAAAGATGCATATGCATGCTTAAAACGCGTTCTGGTACAAATCCATGTGCGGGTTCTAAAAAGAGCAGCATTGGCATGCTTTTCACGTCGTTTGGTAGAAATCCACACGCGCGTTCGGCCAAAAGCACCATTTGCATGCATATCGTGTGGTTTTGCAGAAAACTGCATCCGCGTCTACCAAAAGATGCATATGCATGCTTAAAACGCGTTTCGGCACAAATCCATGTGCGGGTGCTAAAATGAACAGCATTGGCATGCTTTTCACGTCGTTTGGTAGAAATCCACACCCGCGTTCTGCGAAAAGCACCATTTGCATGCATATCGTGTGGTTTTGCAGAAAACTGCATCCGCCTCTGCCAAAAGATGCATATGCGTGGTTAAAACGCGTTTTGGCACAAATCCATGTGCGGGTGCTAAAAAGAGCAGTATTGGCATGCTTTTCACGTCGTTTGGTAGAAATCGACACGCGCGTTCTGCCAAAAGCACCATTTGCATGGATATCGTGTGGTTTTGCAGAAAACTGCATCCGCGTCTACCAAAAGGTGCAGGTGCATGCTTAAAACGCGTTTTGGCACAAATCCATGTGCGGGTGCTAAAAAGAGCAGCATTGGCATGCTTTTCACGACGTTTTGTAGAAATCCACACGCGCGTTCTGCCAAAAGCACCATTTGCATGCATATCGTGTGGTTTTGCAGAAAACTGCATCCGCGTCTACCAAAAGGTGCAGGTGCATGCTTAAAACGCGTTTTGGCACAAATCCATGTGCGGGTGCTAAAAAGAGCAGCATTGGCATGCTTTTCACGACGCTTTGTAGAAATCCACACGCGCGTTCTGCCAAAAGCACCATTTGCATGCATATCGTGTGGTTTTGCAGAAAACTGCATCCGCGTCTACCAAAAAAGTGCATGTGCTTGCTTAAAACGCGTTTTGGCACAAATCCATGTGCAGGTGCAAAAAGAGCAGCATCGGCATGCTTTTCACGTCGTTTGGTAGAAATCCACACGCGCGTTCTGCCAAAAGCACCATTTCCATGCATATCGTGTGGTTTTGCAGAAAACTGCATCCGCGTCTACCAAACGATGCATATGCATGCTTAAAACGCGTTTCGGCACAAATCCATGTGCGGGTGCTAAAATGAGCAGCATTGGCATGCTTTTCACGTCCTTTGGTAGAAATCCACACGCGCGTTCTGCCAAAAGCACCATTTGCATGCATATCGTGTGGTTTTACAGAAAACTGCATCCGCGTCTACCAAAAGTTGCATATGCATGCTTAAAACGCGTTTTGGCACAAATCCATGTGCGGGTTCTAAAAAGAGCAGCATTGGCATGCTTTTCACGTCGTTTGGTAGAAATCCACACGCGCGTTCTGCCAAAAGCACCATTTCCATGCATATCGTGTGGTTTTGCAGAAAACTGCATCCGCGTCTACCAAAAGATGCATATGCATGCTTAAAACGCGTTTTGGCACAAATCCATGTGCGGGTGCTAAAAAGAGCAGCATTGGTATGCTTCTCACGTCGTTTGGTCGAAATCCACGCGCGCGTTCTGCCAAAAGCACCATTTGCATGCATATCATGTGCAGAAAACTGCATCCGCGTCTACCAAAAAGTGCATGTGCTTGCTTAAAACGCGTTTCGGCACAAATCCATGTGCGGGTGCTAAAAAAAGCAGCAATGCTTTTCACGTCATTTGGTAGAAATCCACATGCGCGTTCTGCAAAAAGCACCATTTGCATGCATATCGTGTGGTTTTGCAGAAAACTGCATCCGTGTGTAAATAAAGATGCATATGCATGCTTAAAACGCGTTTTGGCACAAATCCATGTGCGGCTTCTAAAAAGAGCAGCATTGGCATGCTTTTCACGTCGTTTGGTAGAAATCCACACGCGCGTTCTGCCAAAAGCACCATTTGCATGCATATCGTGTGGTTTTGCAGAAAACTGCATCCGCGTCTAGCAAAACTTGCATATGCATGCTTAAAACGCGTTTTGGCACAAATCCATGTGCGGCTTCTAAAAAGAGCAGCATTGGCATGCTTTTCATGTCGTTTGGTAGAAATCCACACGCGCGTTCTGCCAAAAGCACCATTTGCATGCATATCGTGTGGTTTTGCAGAAAACTGCATCCGCATCTACCAAAAGATGCATATGCATGCTTAAAACGCGTTTTGGCTCAAATCCATGTGCGGGTTCTAAAAAGAGCAGCATTGGCATGCTTTTCACGTCGTTTGGTAGAAATCCACACGCGCGTTCTGCCAAAAGCCCCATTTGCATGCATATCGTGTGGTTTTGCAGAAAACTGCATCCGCATCTACCAAAAGATGCATATGCATGCTTAAAACGCGTTTTGGCTCAAATCCATGTGCGGGTTCTAAAAAGAGCAGATTGGCCTGCTTTTCACGTCGTTTGGTAGAAATCCACACGCGCGTTCTGCCAAGAGCACCATTTGCATGCATATCTTGTGGTTTTGCAGAAAACTGCGTCCGCATCTACCAAAAGATGCATATGCATGCTTAAAACGCGTTTTGGCTCAAATCCATGTGCGGGTTCTAAAAAGAGCAGCATTGGCATGCTTTTCACGTCGTTTGGTAGAAATCCACACGCGCGTTCTGCCAAAAGCACCATTTGGATGCATATCGTGTGGTTTTGCAGAAAACTGCGTCCGCGTCTACCAAAAAGTGCATGTGCTTGCTTAAAACGCGTTTTGGCACAAATCCATGTGCGGGTGCTAAAAAGAGCAGCATTGGCATGCTTTTCACGTCGTTTGGTAGAAATCCACACGCGCGTTCTGCCAAAAGCACCATTTGCGTGCATATCGTGTGGTTTTGCAGAAAACTGCATCCGTGTCTAACAAAAGATGCATATGCATGCTTAAAACGCGTTTTGGCACAAATCCATGTGCGGGTGCTAAAAAGAGCAGCATTGGCATGCTTTTCACGTCGTTTGGTAGAAATCCACACGTGTGTTCTGCCAAAAGCACCATTTGCATGCATATCGTGTGCTTTTGCAGAAAACTGCATCCGCGTCTACCAAAAGTTGCATATGCCTGCTTAAAACGCGTTTTGGCACATATCCATGTGCTGGTTCTAAAAAGAGCAGCATTGGCATGCTTTTCACGTCGTTTGGTAGAAATCCACACGCGCGTTCTGCCAAAAGCACCATTTGCATGCATATCGTGTGGTTTTGCAGAAAACTGCATCCGCGTCTACCAAAAGCTTAAAACGCGTTTTGGCACAAATCCATGAGCGGGTTCTAAAAAGAGCAGCATTGGCATGCTTTTCATGTCGTTTAGTAGAAATCCACACGCGCGTTCTGCCAAAAGCACCATTTGCATGCATATCGTGTGGTTTTGCAGAAAACTGCATCCGCATCTACCAAAAGATGCATATGCATGCTTAAAACGCGTTTTGGCTCAAATCCATGTGCGGGTTCTAAAAAGAGCAGCATTGGCATGCTTTTCACGTCGTTTGGTAGAAATCCACACGTGTGTTCTGCTAAAAGCACCATTTGCATGCATATCGTGTGCTTTTGCAGAAAACTGCATCCGCGTCTACCAAAAGTTGCATATGCCTGCTTAAAACGCGTTTTGGCACATATCCATGTGCTGGTTCTAAAAAGAGCAGCATTGGCATGCTTTTCACGTCGTTTGGTAGACATCCACACGCGCGTTCTGCCAAAAGCCCCATTTGCATGCATATCGTGTGGTTTTGCAGAAAACTGCGTCAGCGTCTACGAAAAATTGCGTGTGCTTGCTTAAAACGCGTTTTCGCACAAATCCGTGTGCAGGTGCTAAAAAGAGCAGCATCGGCATACTTTTCACGTCGTTTGGTAGAAATCCACACGCGCGTTCTGCCAAAAGCACCATTTGCATGGATATCGTGTGGTTTTGCAGAAAACTGCATCCGCGTCTACCAAAAGGTGCAGGTGCATGCTTAAAACGCGTTTTGGCACAAATCCATGTGCGGGTGCTAAAAAGAGCAGCATTGGCATGCTTTTCACGACGTTTTGTAGAAATCCACACGCGCGTTCTGCCAAAAGCACCATTTGCATGCATATCGTGTGGTTTTGCAGAAAACTGCATCCGCGTCTACCAAAAGGTGCAGGTGCATGCTTAAAACGCGTTTTGGCACAAATCCATGTGCGGGTGCTAAAAAGAGCAGCATTGGCATGCTTTTCACGACGCTTTGTAGAAATCCACACGCGCGTTCTGCCAAAAGCACCATTTGCATGCATATCGTGTGGTTTTGCAGAAAACTGCATCCGCGTCTACCAAAAAAGTGCATGTGCTTGCTTAAAACGCGTTTTGGCACAAATCCATGTGCAGGTGCAAAAAGAGCAGCATCGGCATGCTTTTCACGTCGTTTGGTAGAAATCCACACGCGCGTTCTGCCAAAAGCACCATTTCCATGCATATCGTGTGGTTTTGCAGAAAACTGCATCCGCGTCTACCAAACGATGCATATGCATGCTTAAAACGCGTTTCGGCACAAATCCATGTGCGGGTGCTAAAATGAGCAGCATTGGCATGCTTTTCACGTCCTTTGGTAGAAATCCACACGCGCGTTCTGCCAAAAGCACCATTTGCATGCATATCGTGTGGTTTTACAGAAAACTGCATCCGCGTCTACCAAAAGTTGCATATGCATGCTTAAAACGCGTTTTGGCACAAATCCATGTGCGGGTTCTAAAAAGAGCAGCATTGGCATGCTTTTCACGTCGTTTGGTAGAAATTCACACGCGCGTTCTGCCAAAAGCACCATTTGCATGCATATCGTCTGGTTTTGCAGAAAACTGCATCCGCGTCTAACAAAAGATGCATATGCGTGGTTAAAACGCGTTTTGGCACAAATCCATGTGCGGGTTCTAAAAAGAGCAGCGTTGGCATGCTTTTCACGTGGTTTGGTAGAAATCCACAGGCGCGTTCTGCCAAAAGCACCATTTGCATGCATATCGTGTGGTTTTGCAGAAAACTGCATCCGCGTCTACCAAAAGATGCATATGCGTGGTTAAAACGCGTTTTGGCTCAAATCCATGAGCGGGTTCTAAAAAGAGCAGCATTGGCATGCTTTTCACGTCGTTTGGTAGACATCCACACGCGCGTTCTGCCAAAAGCCCCATTTGCATGCATATCGTGTGGTTTTGCAGAAAACTGCGTCCGCGTCTACGAAAAATTGCGTGTGCTTGCTTAAAACGCGTTTTCGCACAAATCCGTGTGCAGGTGCTAAAAAGAGCAGCATCGGCATACTTTTCACGTCGTTTGGTAGAAATCCACACGCGCGTTCTGCCAAAAGCACCATTTCCATGCATATCGTGTGGTTTTGCAGAAAACTGCATCCGCGTCTACCAAAAGATGCATATGCATGCTTAAAACGCGTTTTGGCACAAATCCATGTGCGGGTGCTAAAAAGAGCAGCATTGGTATGCTTCTCACGTCGTTTGGTCGAAATCCACGCGCGCGTTCTGCCAAAAGCACCATTTGCATGCATATCATGTGCAGAAAACTGCATCCGCGTCTACCAAAAAGTGCATGTGCTTGCTTAAAACGCGTTTTGGCACAAATCCATGTGCGGGTGCTAAAAAAAGCAGCAATGCTTTTCACGTCGTTTGGTAGAAATCCACATGCGCGTTCTGCCAAAAGCACCATTTGCATGCATATCGTGTGGTTTTGCAGAAAACTGCATCCGTGTGTAAATAAAGATGCATATGCATGCTTAAAACGCGTTTTGGCACAAATCCATGTGCGGCTTCTAAAAAGAGCAGCATTGGCATGCTTTTCACGTCGTTTGGTAGAAATCCACACGCGCGTTCTGCCAAAAGCACCATTTGCATGCATATCGTGTGGTTTTGCAGAAAACTGCATCCGCGTCTAGCAAAACTTGCATATGCATGCTTAAAACGCGTTTTGGCACAAATCCATGTGCGGCTTCTAAAAAGAGCAGCATTGGCATGCTTTTCATGTCGTTTGGTAGAAATCCACACGCGCGTTCTGCCAAAAGCACCATTTGCATGCATATCGTGTGGTTTTGCAGAAAACTGCATCCGCATCTACCAAAAGATGCATATGCATGCTTAAAACGCGTTTTGGCTCAAATCCATGTGCGGGTTCTAAAAAGAGCAGCATTGGCATGCTTTTCACGTCGTTTGGTAGAAATCCACACGCGCGTTCTGCCAAAAGCCCCATTTGCATGCATATCGTGTGGTTTTGCAGAAAACTGCATCCGCATCTACCAAAAGATGCATATGCATGCTTAAAACGCGTTTTGGCTCAAATCCATGTGCGAGTTCTAAAAAGAGCAGATTGGCCTGCTTTTCACGTCGTTTGGTAGAAATCCACACGCGCGTTCTGCCAAGAGCACCATTTGCATGCATATCTTGTGGTTTTGCAGAAAACTGCGTCCGCATCTACCAAAAGATGCATATGCATGCTTAAAACGCGTTTTGGCTCAAATCCATGTGCGGGTTCTAAAAAGAGCAGCATTGGCATGCTTTTCACGTCGTTTGGTAGAAATCCACACGCGCGTTCTGCCAAAAGCACCATTTGGATGCATATCGTGTGGTTTTGCAGAAAACTGCGTCCGCGTCTACCAAAAAGTGCATGTGCTTGCTTAAAACGCGTTTTGGCACAAATCCATGTGCGGGTGCTAAAAAGAGCAGCATTGGCATGCTTTTCACGTCGTTTGGTAGAAATCCACACGCGCGTTCTGCCAAAAGCACCATTTGCGTGCATATCGTGTGGTTTTGCAGAAAACTGCATCCGTGTCTAACAAAAGATGCATATGCATGCTTAAAACGCGTTTTGGCACAAATCCATGTGCGGGTGCTAAAAAGAGCAGCATTGGCATGCTTTTCACGTCGTTTGGTAGAAATCCACACGTGTGTTCTGCCAAAAGCACCATTTGCATGCATATCGTGTGCTTTTGCAGAAAACTGCATCCGCGTCTACCAAAAGTTGCATATGCCTGCTTAAAACGCGTTTTGGCACATATCCATGTGCTGGTTCTAAAAAGAGCAGCATTGGCATGCTTTTCACGTCGTTTGGTAGAAATCCACACGCGCGTTCTGCCAAAAGCACCATTTGCATGCATATCGTGTGGTTTTGCAGAAAACTGCATCCGCGTCTACCAAAAGCTTAAAACGCGTTTTGGCACAAGTCCATGAGCGGGTTCTAAAAAGAGCAGCATTGGCATGCTTTTCATGTCGTTTAGTAGAAATCCACACGCGCGTTCTGCCAAAAGCACCATTTGCATGCATATCGTGTGGTTTTGCAGAAAACTGCATCCGCATCTACCAAAAGATGCATATGCATGCTTAAAACGCGTTTTGGCTCAAATCCATGTGCGGGTTCTAAAAAGAGCAGCATTGGCATGCTTTTCACGTCGTTTGGTAGAAATCCACACGTGTGTTCTGCTAAAAGCACCATTTGCATGCATATCGTGTGCTTTTGCAGAAAACTGCATCCGCGTCTACCAAAAGTTGCATATGCCTGCTTAAAACGCGTTTTGGCACATATCCATGTGCTGGTTCTAAAAAGAGCAGCATTGGCATGCTTTTCACGTCGTTTGGTAGAAATCCACACGCGCGTTCTGCCAAAAGCACCATTTGCATGCATATCGTGTGGTTTTGCAGAAAACTGCATCCGCGTCAACCAAAAGCTTAAAACGCGTTTTGGCACAAATCCATGAGCGGGTTCTAAAAAGAGCAGCATTGGCATGCTTTTCACGTCGTTTGGTAGACATCCACACGCGCGTTCTGCCAAAAGCCCCATTTGCATGCATATCGTGTGGTTTTGCAGAAAACTGCGTCAGCGTCTACGAAAAATTGCGTGTGCTTGCTTAAAACGCGTTTTCGCACAAATCCGTGTGCAGGTGCTAAAAAGAGCAGCATCGGCATACTTTTCACGTCGTTTGGTAGAAATCCACACGCGCGTTCTGCCAAAAGCACCATTTCCATGCATATCGTGTGGTTTTGCAGAAAACTGCATCCGCGTCTACCAAAAGATGCATATGCATGCTTAAAACGCGTTTTGGCACAAATCCATGTGCGGGTGCTAAAAAGAGCAGCATTGGTATGCTTCTCACGTCGTTTGGTAGAAATCCACACGCGCGTTCTGCCAAAAGCACCATTTGCATGCATATCGTGTGGTTTTGCAGAAAACTGCATCCGCATCTACCAAAAAGTGCATGTGCTTGCTTAAAACGCGTTTTGGCACAAATCCATGTGCAGGTGCTAAAAAGAGCAGCATCGGCATGCTTTTCACGTCGTTTGGTAGAACTCCACACGAGCGTTC
This sequence comes from Dermacentor albipictus, assembly GCF_038994185.2. NCBI lineage: Eukaryota > Metazoa > Arthropoda > Arachnida > Ixodida > Ixodidae > Dermacentor > Dermacentor albipictus. Next base: position 13,897 of record NW_027225997.1, on the reverse strand, counting down.
TGCCAAAAGCACCATTTGCTTGCATATCGTGTGGTTTTGCAGAAAACTGCATCCGCGTCTACCAAAAGTTGCATATGCCTGCTTAAAACGCGTTTTGGCACAAATCCATGAGCGGGTTCTAAAAAGAGCAGCATTGCCATGCTTTTCACGTCGTGTGGTAGAAATCTACGCGCGCGTTCTGCCAAAAGCACCCTTTGAATGCATATCGTGTAGTTGTGCAGAAAACTGCATCCGCGTCTACCAAAAAGTGCATGTGCTTGCTCAAAACGCGTTTTGGCACAAATCCATGTGCGGGTGCTAAAAAAGCACCATTGGCATGCTTGTCACGTCGTTTGGTAGAAATCCACACGCGCGTTCTGCCAAAAGCACCATTTGCATGCATATCGTGTGGTTTTGCAGAAAACTGCATCCGCGTCTACCAAAAAAGTGCATGTGCTTGCTTAAAACGCGTTTTGGCACAAATCCATGTGCAGGTGCAAAAAGAGTAGCATCGGCATGCTTTTCACGTCGTTTGGTAGAAATCCACACGCGCGTTCTGCCAAAAGCACCATTTGCATGCATATCGTGTTGTTTTGCAGAAAACTGCATCCGCGTCTAGGAAAAGATGCATATGCACGCTTAAAACGCGTTTTGGCACAAATCCATGTGCGGGTGCTAAAAAGAGCAGCATTGGCATGCTTTTCACGTCGTTTGGTAGAAATCCACACGCGCGTTCTGCCAAAAGCACCATTTGCATGCATATCGTGTGGTTTTGCAGAAAACTGCATCCGCGTCTAGCAAAAGATGCATATGCACGCTTAAAACGCATTTTGGCACAAATCCATGTGCGGGTGCTAAAAAGAGCAGCATTGGCATGCTTTTCACGTCGTTTGGTAGAAATCCACACGCGCGTTCTGCCAAAAGCACCATTTGCATGCATATCGTGTGGTTTTGCAGAAACCTGCATCCGCGTCTACCAAAAGATGCATATGCATGCTTAAAACGCGTTCTGGTACAAATCCATGTGCGGGTTCTAAAAAGAGCAGCATTGGCATGCTTTTCACGTCGTTTGGTAGAAATCCACACGCGCGTTCGGCCAAAAGCACCATTTGCATGCATATCGTGTGGTTTTGCAGAAAACTGCATCCGCGTCTACCAAAAGATGCATATGCATGCTTAAAACGCGTTTCGGCACAAATCCATGTGCGGGTGCTAAAATGAACAGCATTGGCATGCTTTTCACGTCGTTTGGTAGAAATCCACACCCGCGTTCTGCGAAAAGCACCATTTGCATGCATATCGTGTGGTTTTGCAGAAAACTGCATCCGCCTCTGCCAAAAGATGCATATGCGTGGTTAAATCGCGTTTTGGCACAAATCCATGTGCGGGTGCTAAAAAGAGCAGTATTGGCATGCTTTTCACGTCGTTTGGTAGAAATCCACACACGCGTTCTGCCAAAAGCACCATTTGCATGGATATCGTGTGGTTTTGCAGAAAACTGCATCCGCGTCTACCAAAAGGTGCAGGTGCATGCTTAAAACGCGTTTTGGCACAAATCCATGTGCGGGTGCTAAAAAGAGCAGCATTGGCATGCTTTTCACGACGTTTTGTAGAAATCCACACGCGCGTTCTGCCAAAAGCACCATTTGCATGCATATCGTGTGGTTTTGCAGAAAACTGCATCCGCGTCTACCAAAAAAGTGCATGTGCTTGCGTAAAACGCGTTTTGGCACAAATCCATGTGCAGGTGCAAAAAGAGCAGCATCGGCATGCTTTTCACGTCGTTTGGTAGAAATCCACACGCGCGTTCTGCCAAAAGCACCATTTCCATGCATATCGTGTGGTTTTGCAGAAAACTGCACCCGCGTCTACCAAACGATGCATATGCATGCTTAAAACGCGTTTCGGCACAAATCCATGTGCGGGTGCTAAAATGAGCAGCATTGGCATGCTTTTCACGTCCTTTGGTAGAAATCTACACGCGCGTTCTGCCAAAAGCACCATTTGCATGCATATCGTGTGGTTTTGCAGAAAACTGCATCCGCGTCTACCAAAAGTTGCATATGCATGCTTAAAACGCGTTTTGGCACAAATCCATGTGCAGGTGCAAAAAGAGTAGCATCGGCATGCTTTTCACGTCGTTTGGTAGAAATCCACACGCGCGTTCTGCCAAAAGCACCATTTGCATGCATATCGTGTGGTTTTGCAGAAAACTGCATCCGCGTCTAGGAAAAGATGCATATGCACGCTTAAAACGCGTTTTGGCACAAATCCATGTGCGGGTGCTAAAAAGAGCAGCATTGGCATGCTTTTCACGTCGTTTGGTAGAAATCCACACGCGCGTTCTGCCAAAAGCACCATTTGCATGCATATCGTGTGGTTTTGCAGAAAACTGCATCCGCGTCTAGCAAAAGATGCATATGCACGCTTAAAACGCGTTTTGGCACAAATCCATGTGCGGGTGCTAAAAAGAGCAGCATTGGCATGCTTTTCACGTCGTTTGGTAGAAATCCACACGCGCGTTCTGCCAAAAGCACCATTTGCATGCATATCGTGTGGTTTTGCAGAAACCTGCATCCGCGTCTACCAAAAGATGCATATGCATGCTTAAAACGCGTTCTGGTACAAATCCATGTGCGGGTTCTAAAAAGAGCAGCATTGGCATGCTTTTCACGTCGTTTGGTAGAAATCCACACGCGCGTTCGGCCAAAAGCACCATTTGCATGCATATCGTGTGGTTTTGCAGAAAACTGCATCCGCGTCTACCAAAAGATGCATATGCATGCTTAAAACGCGTTTCGGCACAAATCCATGTGCGGGTGCTAAAATGAACAGCATTGGCATGCTTTTCACGTCGTTTGGTAGAAATCCACACCCGCGTTCTGCGAAAAGCACCATTTGCATGCATATCGTGTGGTTTTGCAGAAAACTGCATCCGCCTCTGCCAAAAGATGCATATGCGTGGTTAAAACGCGTTTTGGCACAAATCCATGTGCGGGTGCTAAAAAGAGCAGTATTGGCATGCTTTCCACGTCGTTTGGTAGAAATCCACACGCGCGTTCTGCCAAAAGCACCATTTGCATGGATATCGTGTGGTTTTGCAGAAAACTGCATCCGCGTCTACCAAAAGGTGCAGGTGCATGCTTAAAACGCGTTTTGGCACAAATCCATGTGCGGGTGCTAAAAAGAGCAGCATTGGCATGCTTTTCACGACGTTTTGTAGAAATCCACACGCGCGTTCTGCCAAAAGCACCATTTGCATGCATATCGTGTGGTTTTGCAGAAAACTGCATCCGCGTCTACCAAAAGGTGCAGGTGCATGCTTAAAACGCGTTTTGGCACAAATCCATGTGCGGGTGCTAAAAAGAGCAGCATTGGCATGCTTTTCACGACGCTTTGTAGAAATCCACACGCGCGTTCTGCCAAAAGCACCATTTGCATGCATATCGTGTGGTTTTGCAGAAAACTGCATCCGCGTCTACCAAAAAAGTGCATGTGCTTGCTTAAAACGCGTTTTGGCACAAATCCATGTGCAGGTGCAAAAAGAGCAGCATTGGCATGCTTTTCACGACGCTTTGTAGAAATCCACACGCGCGTTCTGCCAAAAGCACCATTTGCATGCATATCGTGTGGTTTTGCAGAAAACTGCATCCGCGTCTACCAAAAAAGTGCATGTGCTTGCTTAAAACGCGTTTTGGCACAAATCCATGTGCAGGTGCAAAAAGAGCAGCATCGGCATGCTTTTCACGTCCTTTGGTAGAAATCCACACGCGCGTTCTGCCAAAAGCACCATTTGCATGCATATCGTGTGGTTTTGCAGAAAACTGCATCCGCGTCTACCAAAAGTTGCATATGCATGCTTAAAACGCGTTTTGGCACAAATCCATGTGCGGGTTCTAAAAAGAGCAGCATTGGCATGCTTTTCACGTCGTTTGGTAGAAATTCACACGCGCGTTCTGCCAAAAGCACCATTTGCATGCATATCGTGTGGTTTTGCAGAAAACTGCATCCGCCTCTGCCAAAAGATGCATATGCGTGGTTAAAACGCGTTTTGGCACAAATCCATGTGCGGGTGCTAAAAAGAGCAGTATTGGCATGCTTTTCACGTCGTTTGGTAGAAATCCACACGCGCGTTCTGCCAAAAGCACCATTTGCATGGATATCGTGTGGTTTTGCAGAAAACTGCATCCGCGTCTACCAAAAGGTGCAGGTGCATGCTTAAAACGCGTTTTGGCACAAATCCATGTGCGGGTGCTAAAAAGAGCAGCATTGGCATGCTTTTCACGACGTTTTGTAGAAATCCACACGCGCGTTCTGCCAAAAGCACCATTTGCATGCATATCGTGTGGTTTTGCAGAAAACTGCATCCGCGTCTACCAAAAGGTGCAGGTGCATGCTTAAAACGCGTTTTGGCACAAATCCATGTGCGGGTGCTAAAAAGAGCAGCATTGGCATGCTTTTCACGACGCTTTGTAGAAATCCACAGGCGCGTTCTGCCAAAAGCACCATTTGCATGCATATCGTGTGGTTTTGCAGAAAACTGCATCCGCGTCTACCAAAAGATGCATATGCGTGGTTAAAACGCGTTTTGGCTCAAATCCATGTGCGGGTTCTAAAACGAGCAGCGTTGGCATGCTTTTCACGTCGTTTGGAAGAAATCCACACGCGCGTTCTGCCAAAAGCACCATTTGCATGCATATCGTGTGGTTTTGCAGAAAACTGCATCCGCGTCTACCAAAAGATGCATATGCATGCTTAAAACGCGTTTTGGCACAAATCCATGTGCGGGTGCTAAAAAGAGCAGCATTGGCATGCTTTTCACGTCGTTTGGTAGAAATCCACACGCGCGTTCCGCCAAAAGCACCATTTGCATGCATATCGTGTGGTTTTGCAGAAAACTGCATCCGCGTCTACCAAAAGGTGCAGGTGCATGCTTAAAACGCGTTTTGGCACAAATCCATGTGCGGGTGCTAAAAAGAGCAGCATTGGCATGCTTTTCACGACGTTTGGTAGAAATCCACACGCGCGTTCTGCCAAAAGCACCATTTGCATGCATATCGTGTGGTTTTGCAGAAAACTGCATCCGCGTCTACCAAAAAAGTGCATGTGCTTGCTCAAAACGCGTTCTGGTACAAATCCATGTGCGGGTTCTAAAAAGAGCAGCATTGGCATGCTTTTCACGTCGTTTGGTAGAAATCCACACGCGCGTTCGGCCAAAAGCACCATTTGCATGCATATCGTGTGGTTTTGCAGAAAACTGCATCCGCGTCTACCAAAAGATGCATATGCATGCTTAAAACGCGTTCTGGCACAAATCCATGTGCGGGTTCTAAAAAGAGCAGCATTGGCATGCTTTTCACGTCGTTTGGTAGAAATCCACACGCGCGTTCTGCCAAAAGCACCATTTGCATGCATATCGTGTGGTTTTGCAGAAAACTGCAGCCGCGTCTACCAAAAGATGCATATGCATGCTTAAAACGCGTTTTGGAAAAAATCCATGTGCGGGTGCTAAAAAGAGCAGCATTGGCATGCTTTTCACGTCGTTTGGTAGAAATCCACACGCGCGTTCTGCCAAAAGCACCATTTGCATGCATATCGTGTGGTTTTGCAGAAAACTGCATCCGCGTCTACCAAAAGTTGCATATGCATGCCTAAAACACGTTTTGGCACAAATCCATGTGCGGGTTCTAAACAGAGCAGCATCGGCATGCTTTTCACGTCGTTTGGTAGAAATCCACACGCGCGTTCTGCCAAAAGCACCATTTGCATGCATATCGTGTGGTTTTGCAGAAAACTGCATCCGCGTCTACCAAAAAGTGCATGTGCTTGCTTAAAACGCGTTTTGGCACAAATCCATGAGCGGGTTCTAAAAAGAGCAGCATTGGCATGCTTTTCACGTCGTGTGGTAGAAATCCACGCGCGCGTTCTGCCAAAAGCACCCTTTGAATGCATATCGTGTTTTTGCATGCATATCGTGTGGTTTTGCAGAAAACTGCATCCGCGTCTACCAAAAGATGCATGAGCGTGGTTAAAACGCGTTTTGGCACAAATCCATGTGCGGGTTCTAAAAAGAGCAGCATTGGCATGCTTTTCACGTCGTTTGGTAGAACTCCACACGCGCGTTCTGCCAAAAGCACCATTGGCATGCATATCTTGTGGTTTTGTAGAAAACTGCGTCCGCGTCTACCAAAAACTGCATGTGCTTGCTTAAATCGCGTTTTGGCACAAATCCATGTGCAGGTGCTAAAAAGAGCAGCATCGGCATACTTTTCACGTCGTTTGGTAGAAATCCACACGCGCGTTCTGCCAAAAGCACCATTTGCATGCATATCGTGTGGTTTTGCAGAAAACTGCATCCGCGTCTACCAAAACTTGCATATGCAAGCTTAAAACGCGTTTTGGCACAAATCCATGTGCGGGTTCTAAAAAGAGCAGATTGGCCTGCTTTTCACGTCGTTTGGTAGAAATCCACCCGCGCGTTCTGCCAAAAGCACCATTTGCATGCATATCGTGTGCTTTTGCAGAAAACTGCGTCCGCGTCTACCAAAAAGTGCATGTGCAAGCTTAAAACGCGTTTTGGCACAAATCCATGTGCGGGTTCTAAAAAGAGCAGCATTGGCATGCTTTTCACGTCATTTGGTAGAAATCCACACGCGCGTTCTGCCACAAGCACCATTGCAAGCATATCGTGTAGTTTTGCAGAAAACTGCAGCCGCGTCTACCAAAAGATGCATATGCATGCTTAAAACGCGTTTTGGCAAAAGTCCTTGTGCGGGTGCTAAAAAGAGCAGCACTGGCATGCTTTTCACGTCGTTTGGTAGAAATCCACACACGCGTGCTGCCAAAAGCCCCATTGGCATGCATATCGTGTGGTTTTGCAGAAAACTGCATCCGCGTCTACCAAAACTTGCATATGCATGCTTGAAACGCGTTTTGGCACAAATCCATGTGCGGCTTCTAAAAAGAGCACCATTGGCATGCTTTTCACGTCGTTTGGTAGAAATCCACACGCGCGTGCTGCCAAAAGCCCCATTTGCATGCATATCGTGTGGTTTTGCAGAAAACTGCATCCGCGTCTACCAAAACTTGCATATGCATGCTTAAAACGCGTTTTGGCACAAATCCATGTGCGGCTTCTAAAAAGAGCAGCATTGGCATGCTTTTCACGTCGTTTGGTAGAAATCCACACGCGCGTTCTGCCAAAAGCACCATTTGCATGCATATCGTGTGGTTTTGCAGAAACCTGCATCCGCGTCTACCAAAAGATGCATATGCATGCTTAAAACGCGTTCTGGTACAAAATCCATGTGCGGGTTTCTAAAAAGAGCAGCATTGGCATGCTTTTCACGTCGTTTGGTAGAAATCCACACGCGCGTTCGGCCAAAAGCACCATTTGCATGCATATCGCGTGGTTATGCAGAAAACTGCATCCGCGTCTACCAAAAGATGCATATGCATGCTTAAAACGCGTTTCGGCACAAATCCATGTGCGGGTGCTAAAATGAACAGCATTGGCATGCTTTTCACGTCGTTTGGTAGAAATCCACACCCGCGTTCTGCGAAAAGCACCATTTGCATGCATATCGTTTGGTTTTGCAGAAAACTGCATCCGCCTCTGCCAAAAGATGCATATGCGTGGTTAAAACGCGTTTTGGCACAAATCCATGTGCGGGTGCTAAAAAGAGCAGTATTGGCATGCTTTTCACGTCGTTTGGTAGAAATCCACACGCGCGTTCTGCAAAAGCACCATTTGCATGCATATCGTGTGGTTTTGCAGAAAACTGCATCCGCGTCTACCAAAAGGTGCAGGTGCATGCTTAAAACGCGTTTTGGCACAAATCCATGTGCGGGTGCTAAAAAGAGCAGCATTGGCATGCTTTTCACGACGTTTTGTAGAAATCCACACGCTTGTTCTGCCAAAGCACCATTTGCATGCATATCGTGTGGTTTTGCAGAAAACTGCATCCGCGTCTACCAAAAAAGTGCATGTGCTTGCTTAAAACGCGTTTTGGCACAAATCCATATGCAGGTGCAAAAAGCGCAGCATCGGCATGCTTTTCACGTCGTTTGGTAGAAATCCACACGCGCGTTCGGCCAAAAGCACCATTTGCATGCATATCGTGTGGTTTTGCAGAAAACTGCATCCGCGTCTGCCAAAAACTGCATGTGCTTGCTTAAAACGCGTTTTGGCACAAATCCATGTGCAGGTCCTAAAAAGAGCAGCATCGGCATACTTTTCACGTCGTTTGGTAGAAATCCACATGCGCGTTCTGCCAAAAGCACCATTTGCATGCATATCGTGTGGTTTTGCAGAAAACTGCATCCGCGTCTACCAAAACTTGCATATGCAAGCTTAAAACGCGTTTTGGCACAAATCCATGTGCGGGTTCTAAAAAGAGCAGATTGGCCTGCTTTTCACGTCGTTTAGTAGAAATCCACACGCGCGTTCTGCCAAAAGCACCATTTGCATGCATATCGTGTGCTTTTGCAGAAAACTGCGTCCGCGTCTACCAAAAAGTGCATGTGCAAGCTTAAAACGCGTTTTGGCACAAATCCATGTGCGGGTTCTAAAAAGAGCAGCATTGGCATGCTTTTCACGTCATTTGGTAGAAATCCACACGCGCGTTCTGCCACAAGCACCATTTGCAAGCATATCGTGTAGTTTTGCAGAAAACTGCAGCCGCGTCTACCAAACGATGCATATGCATGCTTAAAACGCGTTTCGGCACAAATCCATGTGCGGGTGCTAAAATGAGCAGCGTTGGCATGCTTTTCACGTGGTTTGGTAGAAATCCACAGGCGCGTTCTGCCAAAAGCACCATTTGCATGCATATCGTGTGGTTTTGCAGAAAACTGCATCCGCGTCTACCAAAAGATGCATATGCGTGGTTAAAACGCGTTTTGGCTCAAATCCATGTGCGGGTTCTAAAACGAGCAGCGTTGGCATGCTTTTCACGTCGTTTGGAAGAAATCCACACACGCGTTCTGCCAAAAGCACCATTTGCATGCATATCGTGTGGTTTTGCAGAAAACTGCATCCGCGTCTACCAAAAGATGCATATGCATGCTTAAAACGCGTTTTGGCACAAATCCATGTGCGGGTGCTAAAAAGAGCAGCATTGACATGCTTTTCACGTCGTTTGGTAGAAATCCACACGCGCGTTCCGCCAAAAGCACCATTTGCATGCATATCGTGTGGTTTTGCAGAAAACTGCATCCGCGTCTACCAAAAGGTGCAGGTGCATGCTTAAAACGCGTTTTGGCACAAATCCATGTGCGGGTGCTAAAAAGAGCAGCATTGGCATGCTTTTCACGACGTTTGGTAGAAATCCACACGCGCGTTCTGCCAAAAGCACCATTTGCATGCATATCGTGTGGTTTTGCAGAAAACTGCATCCGCGTCTACCAAAAAAGTGCCTGTGCTTGCTCAAAACGCGTTCTGGTACAAATCCATGTGCGGGTTCTAAAAAGAGCAGCATTGGCATGCTTTTCACGTCGTTTGGTAGAAATCCACACGCGCGTTCGGCCAAAAGCACCATTTGCATGCATATCGTGTGGTTTTGCAGAAAACTGCATCCGCGTCTACCAAAAGATGCATATGCATGCTTAAAACGCGTTCTGGCACAAATCCATGTGCGGGTTCTAAAAAGAGCAGCATTGGCATGCTTTTCACGTCGTTTGGTAGAAATCCACACGCGCGTTCTGCCAAAAGCACCATTTGCATGCATATCGTGTGGTTTTGCAGAAAACTGCAGCCGCGTCTACCAAAAGATGCATATGCATGCTTAAAACGCGTTTTGGAAAAAATCCATGTGCGGGTGCTAAAAAGAGCAGCATTGGCATGCTTTTCACGTCGTTTGGTAGAAATCCACACGCGCGTTCTGCCAAAAGCACCATTTGCATGCATATCGTGTGGTTTTGCAGAAAACTGCATCCGCGTCTACCAAAAGTTGCATATGCATGCCTAAAACACGTTTTGGCACAAATCCATGTGCGGGTTCTAAACAGAGCAGCATCGGCATGCTTTTCACGTCGTTTGGTAGAAATCCACACGCGCGTTCTGCCAAAAGCACCATTTGCATGCATATCGTGTGGTTTTGCAGAAAACTGCATCCGCGTCTACCAAAAAGTGCATGTGCTTGCTTAAAACGCGTTTTGGCACAAATCCATGAGCGGGTTCTAAAAAGAGCAGCATTGGCATGCTTTTCACGTCGTGTGGTAGAAATCCACGCGCGCGTTCTGCCAAAAGCACCCTTTGAATGCATATCGTGTAATTTGCATGCATATCGTGTGGTTTTGCAGAAAACTGCATCCGCGTCTACCAAAAGATGCATGAGCGTGGTTAAAACGCGTTTTGGCACAAATCCATGTGCGGGTTCTAAAAAGAGCAGCATTGGCATGCTTTTCACGTCGTTTGGTAGAACTCCACACGCGCGTTCTGCCAAAAGCACCATTGGCATGCATATCTTGTGGTTTTGTAGAAAACTGCGTCCGCGTCTACCAAAAACTGCATGTGCTTGCTTAAAACGCGTTTTGGCACAAATCCATGTGCAGGTGCTAAAAAGAGCAGCATCGGCATACTTTTCACGTCGTTTGGTAGAAATCCACACGCGCGTTCTGCCAAAAGCACCATTTGCATGCATATCGTGTGGTTTTGCAGAAAACTGCATCCGCGTCTACCAAAACTTGCATATGCAAGCTTAAAACGCGTTTTGGCACAAATCCATGTGCGGGTTATAAAAAGAGCAGATTGGCCTGCTTTTCACGTCGTTTGGTAGAAATCCACACGCGCGTTCTGCCAAAAGCACCATTTGCATGCATATCGTGTGCTTTTGCAGAAAACTGCGTCCGCGTCTACCAAAAAGTGCGTGTGCAAGCTTAAAACGCGTTTTGGCACAAATCCATGTGCGGGTTCTAAAAAGAGCAGCATTGGCATGCTTTTCACGTCATTTGGTAGAAATCCACACGCGCGTTCTGCCACAAGCACCATTTGCAAGCATATCGTGTAGTTTTGCAGAAAACTGCAGCCGCGTCTACCAAAAGATGCATATGCATGCTTAAAACGCGTTTTGGCAAAAGTCCTTGTGCGGGTGCTAAAAAGAGCAGCACTGGCATGCTTTTCACGTCGTTTGGTAGAAATCCACACGCGCGTGCTGCCAAAAGCCCCATTGGCATGCATATCGTGTGGTTTTGCAGAAAACTGCATCCGCGTCTACCAAAACTTGCATATGCATGCTTGAAACGCGTTTTGGCACAAATCCATGTGCGGCTTCTAAAAAGAGCACCATTGGCATGCTTTTCACGTCGTTTGGTAGAAATCCACACGCGCGTGCTGCCAAAAGCCCCATTTGCATGCATATCGTGTGGTTTTGCAGAAACCTGCATCCGCGTCTACCAAAACTTGCATATGCATGCTTAAAACGCGTTTTGGCACAAATCCATGTGCGGGTTCTAAAAAGAGCAGCATTGGCATGCTTTTCACGTCATTTGGTAGAAATCCACACGCGCGTTCTGCCAAAAGCACCATTTGCATGCATATCGTGTGGTTTTGCAGAAAACTGCATCCGCGTCTAGCAAAAGATGCATATGCACGCTTAAAACGCGTTTTGGCACAAATCCATGTGCGGGTGCTAAAAAGAGCAGCATTGGCATGCTTTTCACGTCGTTTGGTAGAAATCCACACGCGCGTTCTGCCACAAGCACCATTTGCAAGCATATCGTGTAGTTTTGCAGAAAACTGCATCCGCGTCTACCAAAAGGTGCAGGTGCATGCTTAAAACGCGTTTTGGCACAAATCCATGTGCGGGTGCTAAAAAGAGCAGCATTGGCATGCTTTTCACGACGTTTTGTAGAAATCCACACGCGCGTTCTGCCAAAAGCACCATTTGCATGCATATCGTGTGGTTTTGCAGAAAACTGCATCCGCGTCTACCAAAAAAGTGCATGTGCTTGCGTAAAACGCGTTTTGGCACAAATCCATGTGCAGGTGCAAAAAGAGCAGCATCGGCATGCTTTTCACGTCGTTTGGTAGAAATCCACACGCGCGTTCTGCCAAAAGCACCATTTCCATGCATATCGTGTGGTTTTGCAGAAAACTGCATCCGCGTCTACCAAACGATGCATATGCATGCTTAAAACGCGTTTCGGCACAAATCCATGTGCGGGTGCTAAAATGAGCAGCATTGGCATGCTTTTCACGTCCTTTGGTAGAAATCTACACGCGCGTTCTGCCAAAAGCACCATTTGCATGCATATCGTGTGGTTTTGCAGAAAACTGCATCCGCGTCTACCAAAAGTTGCATATGCATGCTTAAAACGCGTTTTGGCACAAATCCATGTGCAGGTGCAAAAAGAGTAGCATCGGCATGCTTTTCACGTCGTTTGGTAGAAATCCACACGCGCGTTCTGCCAAAAGCACCATTTGCATGCATATCGTGTGGTTTTGCAGAAAACTGCATCCGCGTCTAGGAAAAGATGCATATGCACGCTTAAAACGCGTTTTGGCACAAATCCATGTGCGGGTGCTAAAAAGAGCAGCATTGGCATGCTTTTCACGTCGTTTGGTAGAAATCCACACGCGCGTTCTGCCAAAAGCACCATTTGCATACATATCGTGTGGTTTTGCAGAAAACTGCATCCGCGTCTAGCAAAAGATGCATATGCACGCTTAAAACGCGTTTTGGCACAAATCCATGTGCGGGTGCTAAAAAGAGCAGCATTGGCATGCTTTTCACGTCGTTTGGTAGAAATCCACACGCGCGTTCTGCCAAAAGCACCATTTGCATGCATATCGTGTGGTTTTGCAGAAACCTGCATCCGCGTCTACCAAAAGATGCATATGCATGCTTAAAACGCGTTCTGGTACAAATCCATGTGCGGGTTCTAAAAAGAGCAGCATTGGCATGCTTTTCACGTCGTTTGGTAGAAATCCACACGCGCGTTCGGCCAAAAGCACCATTTGCATGCATATCGTGTGGTTTTGCAGAAAACTGCATCCGCGTCTACCAAAAGATGCATATGCATGCTTAAAACGCGTTTCGGCACAAATCCATGTGCGGGTGCTAAAATGAACAGCATTGGCATGCTTTTCACGTCGTTTGGTAGAAATCCACACCCGTGTTCTGCGAAAAGCACCATTTGCATGCATATCGTGTGGTTTTGCAGAAAACTGCATCCGCCTCTGCCAAAAGATGCATATGCGTGGTTAAAACGCGTTTTGGCACAAATCCATGTGCGGGTGCTAAAAAGAGCAGTATTGGCATGCTTTTCACGTCGTTTGGTAGAAATCCACACGCGCGTTCTGCCAAAAGCACCATTTGCATGGATATCGTGTGGTTTTGCAGAAAACTGCATCCGCGTCTACCAAAAGGTGCAGGTGCATGCTTAAAACGCGTTTTGGCACAAATCCATGTGCGGGTGCTAAAAAGAGCAGCATTGGCATGCTTTTCACGACGTTTTGTAGAAATCCACACGCGCGTTCTGCCAAAAGCACCATTTGCATGCATATCGTGTGGTTTTGCAGAAAACTGCATCCGCGTCTACCAAAAGGTGCAGGTGCATGCTTAAAACGCGTTTTGGCACAAATCCATGTGCGGGTGCTAAAAAGAGCAGCATTGGCATGCTTTTCACGACGCTTTGTAGAAATCCACACGCGCGTTCTGCCAAAAGCACCATTTGCATGCATATCGTGTGGTTTTGCAGAAAACTGCATCCGCGTCTACCAAAAAAGTGCATGTGCTTGCTTAAAACGCGTTTTGGCACAAATCCATGTGCAGGTGCAAAAAGAGCAGCATCGGCATGCTTTTCACGTCGTTTGGTAGAAATCCACACGCGCGTTCTGCCAAAAGCACCATTTCCATGCATATCGTGTGGTTTTGCAGAAAACTGCATCCGCGTCTACCAAACGATGCATATGCAT
>NW_027225996.1:0-30342 GCF_038994185.2 Dermacentor albipictus | reverse complement strand
GTTGTTTGTGATACTTGTGTACAGGGTCACAGTGGGATTTCTTATTAGCGCGCTATAGGTGATAAGCAGTTGGTTCGATGCCTACGTGGCTCTTCTTGCAAGCCAATGCACTCCTTAGTTGACCAGAACAAGCGGAAAATAAAATAGAGGAGCAGAGCGGCGAAGTGTGCTTACTGAGACAGAAATATGCTTGCACAGTGCAGACTCACTTTCTCTCGTTATTTCTATACGACTGGCTCTTTCGTCATGCGTGCGTGTAGGTGATGCTGGGCGACCCTTGTTCGCGCCATATACTTAGATCGGTCAGGAAGCGGGCGCTGGACATGCGCTGTATTTAAAGAAAACAAAACTTTTTCGAGCGACGTATCCGTGCATGCCACACGCCGCGCGAGCTGGGGAAAAAGAGAGAGAGGGATGGGCGATTTGAGCGGTGCATCACGTATTTGTCGAACTCTTCGCCGCCAGAGGGAGCCGCCTGTCCTACATACGAACATTTGTCCTTGTGGCAGCTTATGTCCGGCGTATTACGCGCTGTAAGGCGGTTGCGTAATGGCATGGACGCGCCAAAGTGCACAAGACTACCTCTTGCCGCTGCATCCCTGGAATTTCGTGTATGTGCAAGCTGCTGTACAGAAAGATTCCGAATTCGAACCGGCTCCCTCACTCGTGGCACATGTATTGGCACGCGAAGGTAAGAGAAACTGACACACGCCGGCCGTCGTCATTGCACGGATTTCGCATTCGTGTTGCGCTTAATGAAAGCCAAGCTCGCGCCTATTATTTTACATTTGTCCCACGAAGCCGCCGGGAAATAGCAACGTGAGGTGATGGCCAAACAAGTCAACAAATGGGGAAGGAACAGTCAGAGAAAATGTACGGGCCCCTTGCTTTGAAGAAGCGTGGCACCATTGGTTTATTTCTTTTCGCTTGTCTATGTTTGGATTACTACTGCGAAGTCACTGGCATGTGCGTGCAAAGGGCATAGCCGAGGACCAAGCAAGGCGTACACAGTGATGTGTACGCCTCTCATGACAACAACGGGTTGTCATGAGAGAACTACTGCAGCCATGTAAACAAGGTTCTTGTTGCATGTGAGAAAGAAATGTCTGGTGGTGCTGTGACGTTCCTTTTTTCTTTTTTTTTTTCCTTCCATAATGCTCGAGTACTGGCAGGTTAAGAGGTACAAAGTTTCATATCTCAACAATACAAAGCGGTACCGCGATCGTGTGAGCTGCACACAACTACTCACGGAAGTTTTGTCTAAAAATTTTTATCCCACCGAAAACGCCTGTAACGTCTACGAAGGTATTGTAAAAGCCATACTCACACATGACTGGTATATCTCATCGAGGCGTGTAAATTGTGTTCCCTTTATACATATCGCCTTGTGCAATTAACAGAATTTCCAAATCCAGTTCCATCGCTGTGTGACGGAGCCTTCAAGCGCACAGTGGAACTGTTTTTTCTCTCTTCCATTTCACAGTTTTCCACACTCACTGAGAAAATAAAAAAAAAAGAATATTAAGAAAGAGGCAGAGCTCGGCATCAGTTGAAAATTGCACTGTTGCAGGCGCGGCCTTTGAACATCTTCGTTTACACGCAATTAGGCGCACCAAATTCGGTGCATTAGTTGGCGAGGAAATACATTTCTCCCGGCGGCTGCCGAGCTGGAGCTTCGCTATAAGATGACAACAACGCCGTCGATCCTGTGGCGAAGTTGCGTGCGTGAATGAAATCGAAAAAGCTAGCTGACGAAATGTAGGCACTGTATAGAGCAAAGTGTTGCGTTTCATGAGTGTTTGTCAAAACATGGGTGTCCCTTGCAAGTGCGAAAACTGTGTGCCGAATGCGTGGCACGGGGAAGCCGCGCTTGGGATCGCGCCTGCGAAGCGTTGGTTGATGCTACCTTGACATATTGTTTAAGGACCCTTCATACACACGGAAGTACCGCTTGCCTGTCCATAGTTTTGAGGCCCCAATTAGTTGCCCATGTCTCCTAACGCGCGTTCAACACCTGTCAATATTGTATTCCAAATTCGCTCTTAGAGCGGAAGTACATCGTTTTCCCTGCAACTCTCAAGTGGTGCTGGTAGTCCGTACGTGAGTTTGTCGTTAATCTTGCGAGGCGCATGCGTTCTTCTATGCGTGGACGGCAAAGTGCGGTACTGGCATGTCTGCACATGCGAGACGGTTTGCCTCCGAGTGCGGCCAAAACACGACGTTGTTGCCCCTCGAGAAGGCACCGTGGCGCGCACTTGTAGTTCGTGAAACGAGCATCAGCATGATCAAATCAAGGCAGTGGACAAGCAGTAATGTACCCTAAACCTGCCACCCATCTCCGTCGCGCGGAGATCGCGATAACAGCTCCGATGGCGTTGGGCGTGGAGCGCTAACCACTGTCGAGATCAGTGGTGTGGTCTCACACTCGGCACTGGCAATTCGCGACGCGCGGCGGTATAAGCGAGATTGTGGTGTTGGCTGAAACGGAAGAGAACAGCGCGGCATGCTGTCGTGTTTAAACTCAATTAAACCGCCTGCGAATGTGCTTTCCTTAGCCGCGAACAGGGCGGCCGCGCGAAAACGTGCCTCCTCCAGCATCCTGGCGAACGGCGGCGGCGTGCGCACCGCCCGAGACGGCTGCGCTGGCGCTGGCCAATCGGCGGGTGACTTGGAGAGGAGAAGAGTAGTGCGGCGAAGCACGACGCGCGCGGCGCAGGGGTCATTTTCACTCCGGCAGTCGACGACTTCGGACGCTCGCTCCGTTCGCCATGGCCAGGACCAAGCAAACCGCCCGTAAGAGCACCGGTGGGAAGGCTCCGCGTAAGCAGCTTGCTACCAAGGCTGCTCGCAAGAGTGCACCTGCCACAGGAGGGGTTAAGAAACCGCATCGCTACAGGCCTGGGACCGTGGCCCTTCGTGAAATTCGCCGCTACCAGAAGTCGACCGAACTTCTCATCCGCAAGCTGCCGTTCCAGCGCTTGGTGAGGGAAATCGCTCAGGATTTCAAGACCGACCTCCGATTCCAGAGTTCGGCTGTGATGGCCCTTCAGGAGGCCAGCGAGGCCTACCTGGTCGGTCTCTTCGAGGACACCAACCTGTGCGCCATCCACGCCAAGCGCGTTACCATCATGCCGAAGGACATCCAGCTGGCCCGGCGCATCCGTGGCGAGCGCGCCTAAGTTCGGCCGCTGTCTGCGCCGCAGCCTCGGTCGGTCAGGCAAGCAACACAAAACGGTCCTTCTCAGGACCACCTACATGTTTGCTTCGGCCACGGGAGCACGCGAGACCACGTACTCCAACCGTACCCTCTCGGTCTGTCTGTTCTGTTGTTGTTTTTTTATTATTAATATTTGTGCGTGTGTGTCTGTGGTGGGCTGCCGGTGCGAGGTGTTGCCTCGTTTGGTATGCATATGGTAAGTATTGCGCGCGCTCGAGCACGAACAAGAAGAGAGAGGAAAATAAAAAAAAGAAACAAAATGCGCGTTCGTTGCGAAACGGTTCGCGCATTCATGCGAAGAAGCCGCGCCCCAAAACGAAATTAACGCGGCCGATGTTGCGTGCAAGCTTTCGTGTATTGGAATGCCATGCGTGCGTTTGTTCACGTTCCTCATGCATACCTGCCTGGCTCATAAGTAAGTGCATGCTGGTTGCGGATATGGCCCATTTGTTGTTTGTTTTTAAGGGCCCATATCACAGTCCACTACGCGAATTGCAGTGAGGCTCGTGCCTGTGCGCCCCCGGACACCCTGAAGCTCGCTTTCTATCTACATTCGTGCACTGACATGCCAGCTAGCTAGCAGCAGCAGCAGCGTCAGTTCAAGAGTGGGCACGGTTGCGATAATTCAAACAGAGGGAAACGGGCGCAGAGAACGGGATTGCCAAGCAAAACCCTGCCGTCACACGCATTTCGGTGGTCCTGACAAGGACCGTTGGGTTGTGCGACGAGCGCGACTGTAGTCCGGCGGCTGGGAGCTCGCTTACGCCTTCTTCTCGGTCTTCTTTGGGAGAAGCACAGCTTGGATGTTGGGCAAGACGCCGCCCTGCGCGATCGTCACGCCGGAGAGCAGCTTGTTCAGCTCCTCGTCGTTGCGGATGGCGAGCTGCAGGTGGCGGGGGATGATCCTGGTCTTCTTGTTGTCACGAGCCGCGTTGCCAGCGAGCTCGAGCACTTCGGCAGCCAGGTACTCGAGGACGGCCGCGAGGTAGACGGGAGCGCCCGCTCCGACGCGCTCGGCGTAGTTTCCCTTGCGCAGGAGACGGTGGATACGGCCCACGGGGAACTGGAGACCCGCGCGGCTGGAACGCGTCTTGCTCTTGCCCTTCGCCTTGCCGCCTTTGCCGCGTCCGGACATGCTGGTGCTGTTGCTGAGACTGAGGACGAAACAACGACTTGCACAGTCGCGATCGGTGAGCGATTTGAGCCGTGCTCGTAGCGCCTTCGCCGCTCTCGCCGCCGCCGGTCCCAAAGGAAAGCGCGAGCGAGCACGAGGGAGAGGGAGAGAAGCCGCGCGGACCAATGGCGAGCGCGGCAATGCGAGGTCCCGTCAACACCACCCTCCCGCCATAAAAGCGCGGCGCACGCGACCGGTCGCGCGTATTCCGATCTCGTTTGTTCGGCTACTGACACTGCCGCGATGCCTCCCCAGCCCAGCGGTAAGGCCGTGAAGAAGGCCGGCAAGGCGCAGAAGAACGTGCGCGCCACCGACAAGAAGAAGAAGAAGCGCCGCAGGAAGGAGAGCTTCTCCATCTATATCTACAAGGTGCTGAAGCAGGTGCACCCGGACACTGGAGTCTCCAGCAAGGCCATGTCTATCATGAACAGCTTCGTGAACGACATCTTCGAGCGTATCGCCGCGGAGTCGTCCCGTCTGGCTCACTACAACAAGCGCTCGACCATCACGAGCCGGGAGATCCAGACGGCCGTGCGTCTGCTGTTGCCCGGTGAGCTGGCCAAACACGCCGTGTCCGAGGGCACCAAAGCCGTCACCAAGTACACCAGCTCCAAGTAGGCGACCGAGCGCTCGTCCGCGCAGCCAACACCCAACGGCTCTTCTCAGAGCCACCCAAGGTGTCTGCATTGGCATTGGGATGTAGCGAGAATCTCGACAATTCCGTCCGTTCCCTCTGTTTGACGCTTCCTCGTTTGCAAACGCCAGGCGCGCGCTGTTTGCGTTCTCGTTGTGACAGCGCGTGCGCTGAAAGATTTGTAGCAGAAACGCACAGAACGCCATGCGCTCAGCACAACAACACACACACAAAAAGGGACTCTCACGCGCCGATAGGGCCATTTTACTCCGCATTGGCTGCTTCAACACAGCGCAGCGGATGTCTCGCCATTCAGTTCCGTTTGCCAGAACTGCACTGCTGGCGTTGATGAAACTCTCGCACACGTACTTCTCGACTGCGCCGCATATATCTCAGCTCGTGAAATCCTAATCGACGCCCAGGACTCCCCATAGCCCGTCCCGAGGACTTTCTGTTTCCTAGGGGTCTTGCGGGTTTACTCAAAAGAGCCTTCCCAGCTCTCATTGATTTCTTTGAGTCGTCGAACCTTACCACGCGGCCATCGGCGCCGTTTCACGCTTCTTTTCTTCACGGCCTTACGCTCGTCCTCTCCCGTATTTGTTTCTCTTCACTCCTTTATTCGCCTTACCCTCCCCCGTGCAGTACTGTTGAGGTGACCTCCTAAGCGAGAGACTGTTGCGGTACTGCACTCTTCTCTTCTTTTACCAGTTCAACGTCACTTACTACTACTTCTTGTTTACAAACACGCGGCGCGCGCTGTCGGACAGCGCGTGTGCTACAACTTTTGTAGCAGAGCCGCACAGGAAGCCATGGGCTCAGCACAACAACACGCACAAAGCAAGTATGGGATGGGGCGCGTGAGGCGACTCTGCGCGAGCGGCCACGTTCGCCTGCACTAATTACCACGGCGCGTGTTTCACACACCTAGGACGATGAGGCGGTCGTTGCTGCACATTTACTTAATTCTGGTGTAGCGTAACTTTTAAAAGCAGGCAGCCCTCATCCCTCTTTTGTTTTTTTCACGCTTTATGTCTTCTCTTGTTTCGACGCGCTTTTAAAAGCGGGTCCTGAGGTGTGCCTTCATGGCTGCTAGAATGCCCTCTCGGCGGCCGCCCGCACGTAGGCAGCAGTGCTCCGGACTGAAATTCAGAGCCGCGCCATGCCAGTGCCGCATCGCTGTAGCAGTGGCTGGCGAGCGGAAATGGGTTAGCACGTTCACGAAGCAGCAGTGCGTAAGGGATATTTTACACTGTTATTACAAATGTATGTGTGAGTGGCTTTAAAAGGGGGAAAAGGAAGAGATAAGTACAGCGCTGTTACTGCCTCTCGTGCGAGGGCACCTTCACGGCGCTGTACGGGTGAGGGGAAAGGGATAAGAAAGGGTAGTGAAGAAAACAGAGTATAAAAGTGAATTATTACAAATGTAAGCTCTCCGCACACTTACATAGCTAGCGGTTTCGCGCGCGCCCTGCGTATAGCTGCCTTCGTACGGGGCGACGGGAGAGGGAGGAGGTCGGAGCGCCGTCAACAATGCCCTCTCTCTCTTCCGTCCCCTAGAATGCTGAATTGGGCTCGCGCGCGCGTCTTACGCTGGTTTCGGTGACGTTATCTGCGAGGCTACGTAAGCTATCGCGACGAAATTTGACGGTCGTGTAGGCACCAGTGAGCGGTGCCGGCGTGCGAAATTTGAAACGCCTGAGGCGAAGAGAGCATGAACGCGCCCTGTTTTGCGACTAGTGATCAAGGGAACGATGTTGGCGTGGCTGAGTTTGAAGTTGTGCGCACGGTGTGCTTTGCGGCAATGACCAGAGTGCACTTGCAAGCGTATCCGAGCTACCGGTGAACAGAACGAGTAATCATAATTACGAGAACACAATAAACTTGTTCCTGGGGCGCGACACGAGCAGTGAGTGCGTGCAGCATAGGACAATAACGTTGTTGACACGTTCATTTATTTATTTTTTTTTTTCTCTTGGCGCGTCGAGCAAAAGAAGAAGTGAGGCGGGTTGAACATCAGCAGTCAGAGGTGCCAAAGAGAAACAACATGAGAAAAAAAAAAAAAAAAGTAAGCTCCGCGATTGTGTTACGAAGCCACTTGTCTCGAACTCAGTGCGTGGCCTAAGAAGGGCTCAGTGCAGCCACCCGCGACTCACTCGCGAAGAGAGGCCGCGCTGCCCGTGAGCCAATCGGCGCGCGTTTCGCCTCCTCGCCCTCTTTTTTGCGGCGCGGCTTCCTCGCTCGGTCGCGGCGCAGGGACTCGGCATTCGCTCTCCTGACTCGCTTCGAAGCAGCAGCAACAGCCGAGATGTCTGGACGTGGCAAGGGCGGCAAGGGGCTCGGCAAGGGTGGCGCGAAGCGTCATCGTAAGGTGTTGCGTGACAACATCCAAGGCATCACCAAGCCTGCCATCCGTCGCCTCGCTCGCCGTGGTGGTGTCAAGCGTATCTCTGGCCTGATCTACGAGGAGACACGCGGTGTGCTCAAGGTGTTCCTCGAGAACGTGATCCGGGACGCCGTCACCTACACTGAGCACGCCAAGCGCAAGACCGTGACCGCCATGGACGTGGTGTATGCCCTCAAGCGTCAGGGCCGCACCCTCTACGGTTTCGGAGGCTAAGCAGCACGCGTGCGCGCCGTCGTCTGCAAGCAGCGCATCAGCTCCTCTGAAGAACCCAACAGCCCTCTTCAGGGCTACCCACCTGGTGCTTCGGCAGTGACGCGCAGGATTTGCGATCTCCTGCTCCGTTAGCCCTCTTTTGCATGCCATTATCTCGCATTCGGCCGCACGAGACGCGCGGTGAACTTGGGTCAGGTGAGCGAGCGCAACCGCATGTATTTGCAAGGCGTGGTAGCATTGCTTTTCGCCCTCGCAAGGCGAGCTTTGCTCGATTGCATTTGCGCTCGCCACTGTGTGCTGTGTTGCTCCCATTTCAGTCGCCGTCAGTCTGTCCGAGTTGCGACGTGGCGGTCGTTCGTGCAGCTCAGTTGTCGCCTTTGGTTGGACCCTGGTAGAGGCAACCAGAGTGGAATGATGATTAAAAGCAAGAGGTAATCATAAGCTCGTCGATGCGCATTTTGTCGCTTTGAAGTGGCTCGCTTCCTCTACTCCCTTGGAGAAGAGTACGAGCCGCGCGGCAGCGGGCGCATTTCAGTTAGGTAAGTTTTATATTTGACAAAGATAGCTCATGTGGGTACGCAACAAAGCAAAGCACGAGGAAAATATTGCCGGGCACGGGCCAGTGTGTAACAGCTGAAAGCGAGTTTTCTACAGGCAGCGTTTATTTGTTCTTTCCAGTGCAAGCGTTAAATGATTGAGCCTACTGTGTCTTAGCTCAATTCGCATGGCTTCGTTGGTTTGCGTGTGTGCGTCGGAGAAAGAATAACGAGCCAGTCCTCTTGCCCTACGAGCTGAGCGCCCGTCGTGTCCCTCGTCTAGCCTGCGGTTGTTGCAAGCCACCACCGTGCGATTCACAATTGTGTAACTCTTTTGAGCGACGCAAATGAATGCTAAGGTGAGATTAGCTAGTTAACTTTCGCTAGAACCGAGCTCACTGCGTTGTATTCAAACGGACGAGGGTGCGCGCGGTGGACACCGAGGCGCGTGCTGTTTTCATTGATGCTGTTGTTTGTGATACTTGTGTACAGGGTCACAGTGGGATTTCTTATTAGCGCGCTATAGGTGATAAGCAGTTGGTTCGATGCCTACGTGGCTCTTCTTGCAAGCCAATGCACTCCTTAGTTGACCAGAACAAGCGGAAAATAAAATAGAGGAGCAGAGCGGCGAAGTGTGCTTACTGAGACAGAAATATGCTTGCACAGTGCAGACTCACTTTCTCTCGTTATTTCTATACGACTGGCTCTTTCGTCATGCGTGCGTGTAGGTGATGCTGGGCGACCCTTGTTCGCGCCATATACTTAGATCGGTCAGGAAGCGGGCGCTGGACATGCGCTGTATTTAAAGAAAACAAAACTTTTTCGAGCGACGTATCCGTGCATGCCACACGCCGCGCGAGCTGGGGAAAAAGAGAGAGAGGGATGGGCGATTTGAGCGGTGCATCACGTATTTGTCGAACTCTTCGCCGCCAGAGGGAGCCGCCTGTCCTACATACGAACATTTGTCCTTGTGGCAGCTTATGTCCGGCGTATTACGCGCTGTAAGGCGGTTGCGTAATGGCATGGACGCGCCAAAGTGCACAAGACTACCTCTTGCCGCTGCATCCCTGGAATTTCGTGTATGTGCAAGCTGCTGTACAGAAAGATTCCGAATTCGAACCGGCTCCCTCACTCGTGGCACATGTATTGGCACGCGAAGGTAAGAGAAACTGACACACGCCGGCCGTCGTCATTGCACGGATTTCGCATTCGTGTTGCGCTTAATGAAAGCCAAGCTCGCGCCTATTATTTTACATTTGTCCCACGAAGCCGCCGGGAAATAGCAACGTGAGGTGATGGCCAAACAAGTCAACAAATGGGGAAGGAACAGTCAGAGAAAATGTACGGGCCCCTTGCTTTGAAGAAGCGTGGCACCATTGGTTTATTTCTTTTCGCTTGTCTATGTTTGGATTACTACTGCGAAGTCACTGGCATGTGCGTGCAAAGGGCATAGCCGAGGACCAAGCAAGGCGTACACAGTGATGTGTACGCCTCTCATGACAACAACGGGTTGTCATGAGAGAACTACTGCAGCCATGTAAACAAGGTTCTTGTTGCATGTGAGAAAGAAATGTCTGGTGGTGCTGTGACGTTCCTTTTTTCTTTTTTTTTTTCCTTCCATAATGCTCGAGTACTGGCAGGTTAAGAGGTACAAAGTTTCATATCTCAACAATACAAAGCGGTACCGCGATCGTGTGAGCTGCACACAACTACTCACGGAAGTTTTGTCTAAAAATTTTTATCCCACCGAAAACGCCTGTAACGTCTACGAAGGTATTGTAAAAGCCATACTCACACATGACTGGTATATCTCATCGAGGCGTGTAAATTGTGTTCCCTTTATACATATCGCCTTGTGCAATTAACAGAATTTCCAAATCCAGTTCCATCGCTGTGTGACGGAGCCTTCAAGCGCACAGTGGAACTGTTTTTTCTCTCTTCCATTTCACAGTTTTCCACACTCACTGAGAAAATAAAAAAAAAAGAATATTAAGAAAGAGGCAGAGCTCGGCATCAGTTGAAAATTGCACTGTTGCAGGCGCGGCCTTTGAACATCTTCGTTTACACGCAATTAGGCGCACCAAATTCGGTGCATTAGTTGGCGAGGAAATACATTTCTCCCGGCGGCTGCCGAGCTGGAGCTTCGCTATAAGATGACAACAACGCCGTCGATCCTGTGGCGAAGTTGCGTGCGTGAATGAAATCGAAAAAGCTAGCTGACGAAATGTAGGCACTGTATAGAGCAAAGTGTTGCGTTTCATGAGTGTTTGTCAAAACATGGGTGTCCCTTGCAAGTGCGAAAACTGTGTGCCGAATGCGTGGCACGGGGAAGCCGCGCTTGGGATCGCGCCTGCGAAGCGTTGGTTGATGCTACCTTGACATATTGTTTAAGGACCCTTCATACACACGGAAGTACCGCTTGCCTGTCCATAGTTTTGAGGCCCCAATTAGTTGCCCATGTCTCCTAACGCGCGTTCAACACCTGTCAATATTGTATTCCAAATTCGCTCTTAGAGCGGAAGTACATCGTTTTCCCTGCAACTCTCAAGTGGTGCTGGTAGTCCGTACGTGAGTTTGTCGTTAATCTTGCGAGGCGCATGCGTTCTTCTATGCGTGGACGGCAAAGTGCGGTACTGGCATGTCTGCACATGCGAGACGGTTTGCCTCCGAGTGCGGCCAAAACACGACGTTGTTGCCCCTCGAGAAGGCACCGTGGCGCGCACTTGTAGTTCGTGAAACGAGCATCAGCATGATCAAATCAAGGCAGTGGACAAGCAGTAATGTACCCTAAACCTGCCACCCATCTCCGTCGCGCGGAGATCGCGATAACAGCTCCGATGGCGTTGGGCGTGGAGCGCTAACCACTGTCGAGATCAGTGGTGTGGTCTCACACTCGGCACTGGCAATTCGCGACGCGCGGCGGTATAAGCGAGATTGTGGTGTTGGCTGAAACGGAAGAGAACAGCGCGGCATGCTGTCGTGTTTAAACTCAATTAAACCGCCTGCGAATGTGCTTTCCTTAGCCGCGAACAGGGCGGCCGCGCGAAAACGTGCCTCCTCCAGCATCCTGGCGAACGGCGGCGGCGTGCGCACCGCCCGAGACGGCTGCGCTGGCGCTGGCCAATCGGCGGGTGACTTGGAGAGGAGAAGAGTAGTGCGGCGAAGCACGACGCGCGCGGCGCAGGGGTCATTTTCACTCCGGCAGTCGACGACTTCGGACGCTCGCTCCGTTCGCCATGGCCAGGACCAAGCAAACCGCCCGTAAGAGCACCGGTGGGAAGGCTCCGCGTAAGCAGCTTGCTACCAAGGCTGCTCGCAAGAGTGCACCTGCCACAGGAGGGGTTAAGAAACCGCATCGCTACAGGCCTGGGACCGTGGCCCTTCGTGAAATTCGCCGCTACCAGAAGTCGACCGAACTTCTCATCCGCAAGCTGCCGTTCCAGCGCTTGGTGAGGGAAATCGCTCAGGATTTCAAGACCGACCTCCGATTCCAGAGTTCGGCTGTGATGGCCCTTCAGGAGGCCAGCGAGGCCTACCTGGTCGGTCTCTTCGAGGACACCAACCTGTGCGCCATCCACGCCAAGCGCGTTACCATCATGCCGAAGGACATCCAGCTGGCCCGGCGCATCCGTGGCGAGCGCGCCTAAGTTCGGCCGCTGTCTGCGCCGCAGCCTCGGTCGGTCAGGCAAGCAACACAAAACGGTCCTTCTCAGGACCACCTACATGTTTGCTTCGGCCACGGGAGCACGCGAGACCACGTACTCCAACCGTACCCTCTCGGTCTGTCTGTTCTGTTGTTGTTTTTTTATTATTAATATTTGTGCGTGTGTGTCTGTGGTGGGCTGCCGGTGCGAGGTGTTGCCTCGTTTGGTATGCATATGGTAAGTATTGCGCGCGCTCGAGCACGAACAAGAAGAGAGAGGAAAATAAAAAAAAGAAACAAAATGCGCGTTCGTTGCGAAACGGTTCGCGCATTCATGCGAAGAAGCCGCGCCCCAAAACGAAATTAACGCGGCCGATGTTGCGTGCAAGCTTTCGTGTATTGGAATGCCATGCGTGCGTTTGTTCACGTTCCTCATGCATACCTGCCTGGCTCATAAGTAAGTGCATGCTGGTTGCGGATATGGCCCATTTGTTGTTTGTTTTTAAGGGCCCATATCACAGTCCACTACGCGAATTGCAGTGAGGCTCGTGCCTGTGCGCCCCCGGACACCCTGAAGCTCGCTTTCTATCTACATTCGTGCACTGACATGCCAGCTAGCTAGCAGCAGCAGCAGCGTCAGTTCAAGAGTGGGCACGGTTGCGATAATTCAAACAGAGGGAAACGGGCGCAGAGAACGGGATTGCCAAGCAAAACCCTGCCGTCACACGCATTTCGGTGGTCCTGACAAGGACCGTTGGGTTGTGCGACGAGCGCGACTGTAGTCCGGCGGCTGGGAGCTCGCTTACGCCTTCTTCTCGGTCTTCTTTGGGAGAAGCACAGCTTGGATGTTGGGCAAGACGCCGCCCTGCGCGATCGTCACGCCGGAGAGCAGCTTGTTCAGCTCCTCGTCGTTGCGGATGGCGAGCTGCAGGTGGCGGGGGATGATCCTGGTCTTCTTGTTGTCACGAGCCGCGTTGCCAGCGAGCTCGAGCACTTCGGCAGCCAGGTACTCGAGGACGGCCGCGAGGTAGACGGCAGCGCCCGCTCCGACGCGCTCGGCGTAGTTTCCCTTGCGCAGGAGACGGTGGATACGGCCCACGGGGAACTGGAGACCCGCGCGGCTGGAACGCGTCTTGCTCTTGCCCTTCGCCTTGCCGCCTTTGCCGCGTCCGGACATGCTGGTGCTGTTGCTGAGACTGAGGACGAAACAACGACTTGCACAGTCGCGATCGGTGAGCGATTTGAGCCGTGCTCGTAGCGCCTTCGCCGCTCTCGCCGCCGCCGGTCCCAAAGGAAAGCGCGAGCGAGCACGAGGGAGAGGGAGAGAAGCCGCGCGGACCAATGGCGAGCGCGGCAATGCGAGGTCCCGTCAACACCACCCTCCCGCCATAAAAGCGCGGCGCACGCGACCGGTCGCGCGTATTCCGATCTCGTTTGTTCGGCTACTGACACTGCCGCGATGCCTCCCCAGCCCAGCGGTAAGGCCGTGAAGAAGGCCGGCAAGGCGCAGAAGAACGTGCGCGCCACCGACAAGAAGAAGAAGAAGCGCCGCAGGAAGGAGAGCTTCTCCATCTATATCTACAAGGTGCTGAAGCAGGTGCACCCGGACACTGGAGTCTCCAGCAAGGCCATGTCTATCATGAACAGCTTCGTGAACGACATCTTCGAGCGTATCGCCGCGGAGTCGTCCCGTCTGGCTCACTACAACAAGCGCTCGACCATCACGAGCCGGGAGATCCAGACGGCCGTGCGTCTGCTGTTGCCCGGTGAGCTGGCCAAACACGCCGTGTCCGAGGGCACCAAAGCCGTCACCAAGTACACCAGCTCCAAGTAGGCGACCGAGCGCTCGTCCGCGCAGCCAACACCCAACGGCTCTTCTCAGAGCCACCCAAGGTGTCTGCATTGGCATTGGGATGTAGCGAGAATCTCGACAATTCCGTCCGTTCCCTCTGTTTGACGCTTCCTCGTTTGCAAACGCCAGGCGCGCGCTGTTTGCGTTCTCGTTGTGACAGCGCGTGCGCTGAAAGATTTGTAGCAGAAACGCACAGAACGCCATGCGCTCAGCACAACAACACACACACAAAAAGGGACTCTCACGCGCCGATAGGGCCATTTTACTCCGCATTGGCTGCTTCAACACAGCGCAGCGGATGTCTCGCCATTCAGTTCCGTTTGCCAGAACTGCACTGCTGGCGTTGATGAAACTCTCGCACACGTACTTCTCGACTGCGCCGCATATATCTCAGCTCGTGAAATCCTAATCGACGCCCAGGACTCCCCATAGCCCGTCCCGAGGACTTTCTGTTTCCTAGGGGTCTTGCGGGTTTACTCAAAAGAGCCTTCCCAGCTCTCATTGATTTCTTTGAGTCGTCGAACCTTACCACGCGGCCATCGGCGCCGTTTCACGCTTCTTTTCTTCACGGCCTTACGCTCGTCCTCTCCCGTATTTGTTTCTCTTCACTCCTTTATTCGCCTTACCCTCCCCCGTGCAGTACTGTTGAGGTGACCTCCTAAGCGAGAGACTGTTGCGGTACTGCACTCTTCTCTTCTTTTACCAGTTCAACGTCACTTACTACTACTTCTTGTTTACAAACACGCGGCGCGCGCTGTCGGACAGCGCGTGTGCTACAACTTTTGTAGCAGAGCCGCACAGGAAGCCATGGGCTCAGCACAACAACACGCACAAAGCAAGTATGGGATGGGGCGCGTGAGGCGACTCTGCGCGAGCGGCCACGTTCGCCTGCACTAATTACCACGGCGCGTGTTTCACACACCTAGGACGATGAGGCGGTCGTTGCTGCACATTTACTTAATTCTGGTGTAGCGTAACTTTTAAAAGCAGGCAGCCCTCATCCCTCTTTTGTTTTTTTCACGCTTTATGTCTTCTCTTGTTTCGACGCGCTTTTAAAAGCGGGTCCTGAGGTGTGCCTTCATGGCTGCTAGAATGCCCTCTCGGCGGCCGCCCGCACGTAGGCAGCAGTGCTCCGGACTGAAATTCAGAGCCGCGCCATGCCAGTGCCGCATCGCTGTAGCAGTGGCTGGCGAGCGGAAATGGGTTAGCACGTTCACGAAGCAGCAGTGCGTAAGGGATATTTTACACTGTTATTACAAATGTATGTGTGAGTGGCTTTAAAAGGGGGAAAAGGAAGAGATAAGTACAGCGCTGTTACTGCCTCTCGTGCGAGGGCACCTTCACGGCGCTGTACGGGTGAGGGGAAAGGGATAAGAAAGGGTAGTGAAGAAAACAGAGTATAAAAGTGAATTATTACAAATGTAAGCTCTCCGCACACTTACATAGCTAGCGGTTTCGCGCGCGCCCTGCGTATAGCTGCCTTCGTACGGGGCGACGGGAGAGGGAGGAGGTCGGAGCGCCGTCAACAATGCCCTCTCTCTCTTCCGTCCCCTAGAATGCTGAATTGGGCTCGCGCGCGCGTCTTACGCTGGTTTCGGTGACGTTATCTGCGAGGCTACGTAAGCTATCGCGACGAAATTTGACGGTCGTGTAGGCACCAGTGAGCGGTGCCGGCGTGCGAAATTTGAAACGCCTGAGGCGAAGAGAGCATGAACGCGCCCTGTTTTGCGACTAGTGATCAAGGGAACGATGTTGGCGTGGCTGAGTTTGAAGTTGTGCGCACGGTGTGCTTTGCGGCAATGACCAGAGTGCACTTGCAAGCGTATCCGAGCTACCGGTGAACAGAACGAGTAATCATAATTACGAGAACACAATAAACTTGTTCCTGGGGCGCGACACGAGCAGTGAGTGCGTGCAGCATAGGACAATAACGTTGTTGACACGTTCATTTATTTATTTTTTTTTTTCTCTTGGCGCGTCGAGCAAAAGAAGAAGTGAGGCGGGTTGAACATCAGCAGTCAGAGGTGCCAAAGAGAAACAACATGAGAAAAAAAAAAAAAAAAGTAAGCTCCGCGATTGTGTTACGAAGCCACTTGTCTCGAACTCAGTGCGTGGCCTAAGAAGGGCTCAGTGCAGCCACCCGCGACTCACTCGCGAAGAGAGGCCGCGCTGCCCGTGAGCCAATCGGCGCGCGTTTCGCCTCCTCGCCCTCTTTTTTGCGGCGCGGCTTCCTCGCTCGGTCGCGGCGCAGGGACTCGGCATTCGCTCTCCTGACTCGCTTCGAAGCAGCAGCAACAGCCGAGATGTCTGGACGTGGCAAGGGCGGCAAGGGGCTCGGCAAGGGTGGCGCGAAGCGTCATCGTAAGGTGTTGCGTGACAACATCCAAGGCATCACCAAGCCTGCCATCCGTCGCCTCGCTCGCCGTGGTGGTGTCAAGCGTATCTCTGGCCTGATCTACGAGGAGACACGCGGTGTGCTCAAGGTGTTCCTCGAGAACGTGATCCGGGACGCCGTCACCTACACTGAGCACGCCAAGCGCAAGACCGTGACCGCCATGGACGTGGTGTATGCCCTCAAGCGTCAGGGCCGCACCCTCTACGGTTTCGGAGGCTAAGCAGCACGCGTGCGCGCCGTCGTCTGCAAGCAGCGCATCAGCTCCTCTGAAGAACCCAACAGCCCTCTTCAGGGCTACCCACCTGGTGCTTCGGCAGTGACGCGCAGGATTTGCGATCTCCTGCTCCGTTAGCCCTCTTTTGCATGCCATTATCTCGCATTCGGCCGCACGAGACGCGCGGTGAACTTGGGTCAGGTGAGCGAGCGCAACCGCATGTATTTGCAAGGCGTGGTAGCATTGCTTTTCGCCCTCGCAAGGCGAGCTTTGCTCGATTGCATTTGCGCTCGCCACTGTGTGCTGTGTTGCTCCCATTTCAGTCGCCGTCAGTCTGTCCGAGTTGCGACGTGGCGGTCGTTCGTGCAGCTCAGTTGTCGCCTTTGGTTGGACCCTGGTAGAGGCAACCAGAGTGGAATGATGATTAAAAGCAAGAGGTAATCATAAGCTCGTCGATGCGCATTTTGTCGCTTTGAAGTGGCTCGCTTCCTCTACTCCCTTGGAGAAGAGTACGAGCCGCGCGGCAGCGGGCGCATTTCAGTTAGGTAAGTTTTATATTTGACAAAGATAGCTCATGTGGGTACGCAACAAAGCAAAGCACGAGGAAAATATTGCCGGGCACGGGCCAGTGTGTAACAGCTGAAAGCGAGTTTTCTACAGGCAGCGTTTATTTGTTCTTTCCAGTGCAAGCGTTAAATGATTGAGCCTACTGTGTCTTAGCTCAATTCGCATGGCTTCGTTGGTTTGCGTGTGTGCGTCGGAGAAAGAATAACGAGCCAGTCCTCTTGCCCTACGAGCTGAGCGCCCGTCGTGTCCCTCGTCTAGCCTGCGGTTGTTGCAAGCCACCACCGTGCGATTCACAATTGTGTAACTCTTTTGAGCGACGCAAATGAATGCTAAGGTGAGATTAGCTAGTTAACTTTCGCTAGAACCGAGCTCACTGCGTTGTATTCAAACGGACGAGGGTGCGCGCGGTGGACACCGAGGCGCGTGCTGTTTTCATTGATGCTGTTGTTTGTGATACTTGTGTACAGGGTCACAGTGGGATTTCTTATTAGCGCGCTATAGGTGATAAGCAGTTGGTTCGATGCCTACGTGGCTCTTCTTGCAAGCCAATGCACTCCTTAGTTGACCAGAACAAGCGGAAAATAAAATAGAGGAGCAGAGCGGCGAAGTGTGCTTACTGAGACAGAAATATGCTTGCACAGTGCAGACTCACTTTCTCTCGTTATTTCTATACGACTGGCTCTTTCGTCATGCGTGCGTGTAGGTGATGCTGGGCGACCCTTGTTCGCGCCATATACTTAGATCGGTCAGGAAGCGGGCGCTGGACATGCGCTGTATTTAAAGAAAACAAAACTTTTTCGAGCGACGTATCCGTGCATGCCACACGCCGCGCGAGCTGGGGAAAAAGAGAGAGAGGGATGGGCGATTTGAGCGGTGCATCACGTATTTGTCGAACTCTTCGCCGCCAGAGGGAGCCGCCTGTCCTACATACGAACATTTGTCCTTGTGGCAGCTTATGTCCGGCGTATTACGCGCTGTAAGGCGGTTGCGTAATGGCATGGACGCGCCAAAGTGCACAAGACTACCTCTTGCCGCTGCATCCCTGGAATTTCGTGTATGTGCAAGCTGCTGTACAGAAAGATTCCGAATTCGAACCGGCTCCCTCACTCGTGGCACATGTATTGGCACGCGAAGGTAAGAGAAACTGACACACGCCGGCCGTCGTCATTGCACGGATTTCGCATTCGTGTTGCGCTTAATGAAAGCCAAGCTCGCGCCTATTATTTTACATTTGTCCCACGAAGCCGCCGGGAAATAGCAACGTGAGGTGATGGCCAAACAAGTCAACAAATGGGGAAGGAACAGTCAGAGAAAATGTACGGGCCCCTTGCTTTGAAGAAGCGTGGCACCATTGGTTTATTTCTTTTCGCTTGTCTATGTTTGGATTACTACTGCGAAGTCACTGGCATGTGCGTGCAAAGGGCATAGCCGAGGACCAAGCAAGGCGTACACAGTGATGTGTACGCCTCTCATGACAACAACGGGTTGTCATGAGAGAACTACTGCAGCCATGTAAACAAGGTTCTTGTTGCATGTGAGAAAGAAATGTCTGGTGGTGCTGTGACGTTCCTTTTTTCTTTTTTTTTTTCCTTCCATAATGCTCGAGTACTGGCAGGTTAAGAGGTACAAAGTTTCATATCTCAACAATACAAAGCGGTACCGCGATCGTGTGAGCTGCACACAACTACTCACGGAAGTTTTGTCTAAAAATTTTTATCCCACCGAAAACGCCTGTAACGTCTACGAAGGTATTGTAAAAGCCATACTCACACATGACTGGTATATCTCATCGAGGCGTGTAAATTGTGTTCCCTTTATACATATCGCCTTGTGCAATTAACAGAATTTCCAAATCCAGTTCCATCGCTGTGTGACGGAGCCTTCAAGCGCACAGTGGAACTGTTTTTTCTCTCTTCCATTTCACAGTTTTCCACACTCACTGAGAAAATAAAAAAAAAAGAATATTAAGAAAGAGGCAGAGCTCGGCATCAGTTGAAAATTGCACTGTTGCAGGCGCGGCCTTTGAACATCTTCGTTTACACGCAATTAGGCGCACCAAATTCGGTGCATTAGTTGGCGAGGAAATACATTTCTCCCGGCGGCTGCCGAGCTGGAGCTTCGCTATAAGATGACAACAACGCCGTCGATCCTGTGGCGAAGTTGCGTGCGTGAATGAAATCGAAAAAGCTAGCTGACGAAATGTAGGCACTGTATAGAGCAAAGTGTTGCGTTTCATGAGTGTTTGTCAAAACATGGGTGTCCCTTGCAAGTGCGAAAACTGTGTGCCGAATGCGTGGCACGGGGAAGCCGCGCTTGGGATCGCGCCTGCGAAGCGTTGGTTGATGCTACCTTGACATATTGTTTAAGGACCCTTCATACACACGGAAGTACCGCTTGCCTGTCCATAGTTTTGAGGCCCCAATTAGTTGCCCATGTCTCCTAACGCGCGTTCAACACCTGTCAATATTGTATTCCAAATTCGCTCTTAGAGCGGAAGTACATCGTTTTCCCTGCAACTCTCAAGTGGTGCTGGTAGTCCGTACGTGAGTTTGTCGTTAATCTTGCGAGGCGCATGCGTTCTTCTATGCGTGGACGGCAAAGTGCGGTACTGGCATGTCTGCACATGCGAGACGGTTTGCCTCCGAGTGCGGCCAAAACACGACGTTGTTGCCCCTCGAGAAGGCACCGTGGCGCGCACTTGTAGTTCGTGAAACGAGCATCAGCATGATCAAATCAAGGCAGTGGACAAGCAGTAATGTACCCTAAACCTGCCACCCATCTCCGTCGCGCGGAGATCGCGATAACAGCTCCGATGGCGTTGGGCGTGGAGCGCTAACCACTGTCGAGATCAGTGGTGTGGTCTCACACTCGGCACTGGCAATTCGCGACGCGCGGCGGTATAAGCGAGATTGTGGTGTTGGCTGAAACGGAAGAGAACAGCGCGGCATGCTGTCGTGTTTAAACTCAATTAAACCGCCTGCGAATGTGCTTTCCTTAGCCGCGAACAGGGCGGCCGCGCGAAAACGTGCCTCCTCCAGCATCCTGGCGAACGGCGGCGGCGTGCGCACCGCCCGAGACGGCTGCGCTGGCGCTGGCCAATCGGCGGGTGACTTGGAGAGGAGAAGAGTAGTGCGGCGAAGCACGACGCGCGCGGCGCAGGGGTCATTTTCACTCCGGCAGTCGACGACTTCGGACGCTCGCTCCGTTCGCCATGGCCAGGACCAAGCAAACCGCCCGTAAGAGCACCGGTGGGAAGGCTCCGCGTAAGCAGCTTGCTACCAAGGCTGCTCGCAAGAGTGCACCTGCCACAGGAGGGGTTAAGAAACCGCATCGCTACAGGCCTGGGACCGTGGCCCTTCGTGAAATTCGCCGCTACCAGAAGTCGACCGAACTTCTCATCCGCAAGCTGCCGTTCCAGCGCTTGGTGAGGGAAATCGCTCAGGATTTCAAGACCGACCTCCGATTCCAGAGTTCGGCTGTGATGGCCCTTCAGGAGGCCAGCGAGGCCTACCTGGTCGGTCTCTTCGAGGACACCAACCTGTGCGCCATCCACGCCAAGCGCGTTACCATCATGCCGAAGGACATCCAGCTGGCCCGGCGCATCCGTGGCGAGCGCGCCTAAGTTCGGCCGCTGTCTGCGCCGCAGCCTCGGTCGGTCAGGCAAGCAACACAAAACGGTCCTTCTCAGGACCACCTACATGTTTGCTTCGGCCACGGGAGCACGCGAGACCACGTACTCCAACCGTACCCTCTCGGTCTGTCTGTTCTGTTGTTGTTTTTTTATTATTAATATTTGTGCGTGTGTGTCTGTGGTGGGCTGCCGGTGCGAGGTGTTGCCTCGTTTGGTATGCATATGGTAAGTATTGCGCGCGCTCGAGCACGAACAAGAAGAGAGAGGAAAATAAAAAAAAGAAACAAAATGCGCGTTCGTTGCGAAACGGTTCGCGCATTCATGCGAAGAAGCCGCGCCCCAAAACGAAATTAACGCGGCCGATGTTGCGTGCAAGCTTTCGTGTATTGGAATGCCATGCGTGCGTTTGTTCACGTTCCTCATGCATACCTGCCTGGCTCATAAGTAAGTGCATGCTGGTTGCGGATATGGCCCATTTGTTGTTTGTTTTTAAGGGCCCATATCACAGTCCACTACGCGAATTGCAGTGAGGCTCGTGCCTGTGCGCCCCCGGACACCCTGAAGCTCGCTTTCTATCTACATTCGTGCACTGACATGCCAGCTAGCTAGCAGCAGCAGCAGCGTCAGTTCAAGAGTGGGCACGGTTGCGATAATTCAAACAGAGGGAAACGGGCGCAGAGAACGGGATTGCCAAGCAAAACCCTGCCGTCACACGCATTTCGGTGGTCCTGACAAGGACCGTTGGGTTGTGCGACGAGCGCGACTGTAGTCCGGCGGCTGGGAGCTCGCTTACGCCTTCTTCTCGGTCTTCTTTGGGAGAAGCACAGCTTGGATGTTGGGCAAGACGCCGCCCTGCGCGATCGTCACGCCGGAGAGCAGCTTGTTCAGCTCCTCGTCGTTGCGGATGGCGAGCTGCAGGTGGCGGGGGATGATCCTGGTCTTCTTGTTGTCACGAGCCGCGTTGCCAGCGAGCTCGAGCACTTCGGCAGCCAGGTACTCGAGGACGGCCGCGAGGTAGACGGGAGCGCCCGCTCCGACGCGCTCGGCGTAGTTTCCCTTGCGCAGGAGACGGTGGATACGGCCCACGGGGAACTGGAGACCCGCGCGGCTGGAACGCGTCTTGCTCTTGCCCTTCGCCTTGCCGCCTTTGCCGCGTCCGGACATGCTGGTGCTGTTGCTGAGACTGAGGACGAAACAACGACTTGCACAGTCGCGATCGGTGAGCGATTTGAGCCGTGCTCGTAGCGCCTTCGCCGCTCTCGCCGCCGCCGGTCCCAAAGGAAAGCGCGAGCGAGCACGAGGGAGAGGGAGAGAAGCCGCGCGGACCAATGGCGAGCGCGGCAATGCGAGGTCCCGTCAACACCACCCTCCCGCCATAAAAGCGCGGCGCACGCGACCGGTCGCGCGTATTCCGATCTCGTTTGTTCGGCTACTGACACTGCCGCGATGCCTCCCCAGCCCAGCGGTAAGGCCGTGAAGAAGGCCGGCAAGGCGCAGAAGAACGTGCGCGCCACCGACAAGAAGAAGAAGAAGCGCCGCAGGAAGGAGAGCTTCTCCATCTATATCTACAAGGTGCTGAAGCAGGTGCACCCGGACACTGGAGTCTCCAGCAAGGCCATGTCTATCATGAACAGCTTCGTGAACGACATCTTCGAGCGTATCGCCGCGGAGTCGTCCCGTCTGGCTCACTACAACAAGCGCTCGACCATCACGAGCCGGGAGATCCAGACGGCCGTGCGTCTGCTGTTGCCCGGTGAGCTGGCCAAACACGCCGTGTCCGAGGGCACCAAAGCCGTCACCAAGTACACCAGCTCCAAGTAGGCGACCGAGCGCTCGTCCGCGCAGCCAACACCCAACGGCTCTTCTCAGAGCCACCCAAGGTGTCTGCATTGGCATTGGGATGTAGCGAGAATCTCGACAATTCCGTCCGTTCCCTCTGTTTGACGCTTCCTCGTTTGCAAACGCCAGGCGCGCGCTGTTTGCGTTCTCGTTGTGACAGCGCGTGCGCTGAAAGATTTGTAGCAGAAACGCACAGAACGCCATGCGCTCAGCACAACAACACACACACAAAAAGGGACTCTCACGCGCCGATAGGGCCATTTTACTCCGCATTGGCTGCTTCAACACAGCGCAGCGGATGTCTCGCCATTCAGTTCCGTTTGCCAGAACTGCACTGCTGGCGTTGATGAAACTCTCGCACACGTACTTCTCGACTGCGCCGCATATATCTCAGCTCGTGAAATCCTAATCGACGCCCAGGACTCCCCATAGCCCGTCCCGAGGACTTTCTGTTTCCTAGGGGTCTTGCGGGTTTACTCAAAAGAGCCTTCCCAGCTCTCATTGATTTCTTTGAGTCGTCGAACCTTACCACGCGGCCATCGGCGCCGTTTCACGCTTCTTTTCTTCACGGCCTTACGCTCGTCCTCTCCCGTATTTGTTTCTCTTCACTCCTTTATTCGCCTTACCCTCCCCCGTGCAGTACTGTTGAGGTGACCTCCTAAGCGAGAGACTGTTGCGGTACTGCACTCTTCTCTTCTTTTACCAGTTCAACGTCACTTACTACTACTTCTTGTTTACAAACACGCGGCGCGCGCTGTCGGACAGCGCGTGTGCTACAACTTTTGTAGCAGAGCCGCACAGGAAGCCATGGGCTCAGCACAACAACACGCACAAAGCAAGTATGGGATGGGGCGCGTGAGGCGACTCTGCGCGAGCGGCCACGTTCGCCTGCACTAATTACCACGGCGCGTGTTTCACACACCTAGGACGATGAGGCGGTCGTTGCTGCACATTTACTTAATTCTGGTGTAGCGTAACTTTTAAAAGCAGGCAGCCCTCATCCCTCTTTTGTTTTTTTCACGCTTTATGTCTTCTCTTGTTTCGACGCGCTTTTAAAAGCGGGTCCTGAGGTGTGCCTTCATGGCTGCTAGAATGCCCTCTCGGCGGCCGCCCGCACGTAGGCAGCAGTGCTCCGGACTGAAATTCAGAGCCGCGCCATGCCAGTGCCGCATCGCTGTAGCAGTGGCTGGCGAGCGGAAATGGGTTAGCACGTTCACGAAGCAGCAGTGCGTAAGGGATATTTTACACTGTTATTACAAATGTATGTGTGAGTGGCTTTAAAAGGGGGAAAAGGAAGAGATAAGTACAGCGCTGTTACTGCCTCTCGTGCGAGGGCACCTTCACGGCGCTGTACGGGTGAGGGGAAAGGGATAAGAAAGGGTAGTGAAGAAAACAGAGTATAAAAGTGAATTATTACAAATGTAAGCTCTCCGCACACTTACATAGCTAGCGGTTTCGCGCGCGCCCTGCGTATAGCTGCCTTCGTACGGGGCGACGGGAGAGGGAGGAGGTCGGAGCGCCGTCAACAATGCCCTCTCTCTCTTCCGTCCCCTAGAATGCTGAATTGGGCTCGCGCGCGCGTCTTACGCTGGTTTCGGTGACGTTATCTGCGAGGCTACGTAAGCTATCGCGACGAAATTTGACGGTCGTGTAGGCACCAGTGAGCGGTGCCGGCGTGCGAAATTTGAAACGCCTGAGGCGAAGAGAGCATGAACGCGCCCTGTTTTGCGACTAGTGATCAAGGGAACGATGTTGGCGTGGCTGAGTTTGAAGTTGTGCGCACGGTGTGCTTTGCGGCAATGACCAGAGTGCACTTGCAAGCGTATCCGAGCTACCGGTGAACAGAACGAGTAATCATAATTACGAGAACACAATAAACTTGTTCCTGGGGCGCGACACGAGCAGTGAGTGCGTGCAGCATAGGACAATAACGTTGTTGACACGTTCATTTATTTATTTTTTTTTTCTCTTGGCGCGTCGAGCAAAAGAAGAAGTGAGGCGGGTTGAACATCAGCAGTCAGAGGTGCCAAAGAGAAACAACATGAGAAAAAAAAAAAAAAAGTAAGCTCCGCGATTGTGTTACGAAGCCACTTGTCTCGAACTCAGTGCGTGGCCTAAGAAGGGCTCAGTGCAGCCACCCGCGACTCACTCGCGAAGAGAGGCCGCGCTGCCCGTGAGCCAATCGGCGCGCGTTTCGCCTCCTCGCCCTCTTTTTTGCGGCGCGGCTTCCTCGCTCGGTCGCGGCGCAGGGACTCGGCATTCGCTCTCCTGACTCGCTTCGAAGCAGCAGCAACAGCCGAGATGTCTGGACGTGGCAAGGGCGGCAAGGGGCTCGGCAAGGGTGGCGCGAAGCGTCATCGTAAGGTGTTGCGTGACAACATCCAAGGCATCACCAAGCCTGCCATCCGTCGCCTCGCTCGCCGTGGTGGTGTCAAGCGTATCTCTGGCCTGATCTACGAGGAGACACGCGGTGTGCTCAAGGTGTTCCTCGAGAACGTGATCCGGGACGCCGTCACCTACACTGAGCACGCCAAGCGCAAGACCGTGACCGCCATGGACGTGGTGTATGCCCTCAAGCGTCAGGGCCGCACCCTCTACGGTTTCGGAGGCTAAGCAGCACGCGTGCGCGCCGTCGTCTGCAAGCAGCGCATCAGCTCCTCTGAAGAACCCAACAGCCCTCTTCAGGGCTACCCACCTGGTGCTTCGGCAGTGACGCGCAGGATTTGCGATCTCCTGCTCCGTTAGCCCTCTTTTGCATGCCATTATCTCGCATTCGGCCGCACGAGACGCGCGGTGAACTTGGGTCAGGTGAGCGAGCGCAACCGCATGTATTTGCAAGGCGTGGTAGCATTGCTTTTCGCCCTCGCAAGGCGAGCTTTGCTCGATTGCATTTGCGCTCGCCACTGTGTGCTGTGTTGCTCCCATTTCAGTCGCCGTCAGTCTGTCCGAGTTGCGACGTGGCGGTCGTTCGTGCAGCTCAGTTGTCGCCTTTGGTTGGACCCTGGTAGAGGCAACCAGAGTGGAATGATGATTAAAAGCAAGAGGTAATCATAAGCTCGTCGATGCGCATTTTGTCGCTTTGAAGTGGCTCGCTTCCTCTACTCCCTTGGAGAAGAGTACGAGCCGCGCGGCAGCGGGCGCATTTCAGTTAGGTAAGTTTTATATTTGACAAAGATAGCTCATGTGGGTACGCAACAAAGCAAAGCACGAGGAAAATATTGCCGGGCACGGGCCAGTGTGTAACAGCTGAAAGCGAGTTTTCTACAGGCAGCGTTTATTTGTTCTTTCCAGTGCAAGCGTTAAATGATTGAGCCTACTGTGTCTTAGCTCAATTCGCATGGCTTCGTTGGTTTGCGTGTGTGCGTCGGAGAAAGAATAACGAGCCAGTCCTCTTGCCCTACGAGCTGAGCGCCCGTCGTGTCCCTCGTCTAGCCTGCGGTTGTTGCAAGCCACCACCGTGCGATTCACAATTGTGTAACTCTTTTGAGCGACGCAAATGAATGCTAAGGTGAGATTAGCTAGTTAACTTTCGCTAGAACCGAGCTCACTGCGTTGTATTCAAACGGACGAGGGTGCGCGCGGTGGACACCGAGGCGCGTGCTGTTTTCATTGATGCTGTTGTTTGTGATACTTGTGTACAGGGTCACAGTGGGATTTCTTATTAGCGCGCTATAGGTGATAAGCAGTTGGTTCGATGCCTACGTGGCTCTTCTTGCAAGCCAATGCACTCCTTAGTTGACCAGAACAAGCGGAAAATAAAATAGAGGAGCAGAGCGGCGAAGTGTGCTTACTGAGACAGAAATATGCTTGCACAGTGCAGACTCACTTTCTCTCGTTATTTCTATACGACTGGCTCTTTCGTCATGCGTGCGTGTAGGTGATGCTGGGCGACCCTTGTTCGCGCCATATACTTAGATCGGTCAGGAAGCGGGCGCTGGACATGCGCTGTATTTAAAGAAAACAAAACTTTTTCGAGCGACGTATCCGTGCATGCCACACGCCGCGCGAGCTGGGGAAAAAGAGAGAGAGGGATGGGCGATTTGAGCGGTGCATCACGTATTTGTCGAACTCTTCGCCGCCAGAGGGAGCCGCCTGTCCTACATACGAACATTTGTCCTTGTGGCAGCTTATGTCCGGCGTATTACGCGCTGTAAGGCGGTTGCGTAATGGCATGGACGCGCCAAAGTGCACAAGACTACCTCTTGCCGCTGCATCCCTGGAATTTCGTGTATGTGCAAGCTGCTGTACAGAAAGATTCCGAATTCGAACCGGCTCCCTCACTCGTGGCACATGTATTGGCACGCGAAGGTAAGAGAAACTGACACACGCCGGCCGTCGTCATTGCACGGATTTCGCATTCGTGTTGCGCTTAATGAAAGCCAAGCTCGCGCCTATTATTTTACATTTGTCCACGAAGCCGCCGGGAAATAGCAACGTGAGGTGATGGCCAAACAAGTCAACAAATGGGGAAGGAACAGTCAGAGAAAATGTACGGGCCCCTTGCTTTGAAGAAGCGTGGCACCATTGGTTTATTTCTTTTCGCTTGTCTATGTTTGGATTACTACTGCGAAGTCACTGGCATGTGCGTGCAAAGGGCATAGCCGAGGACCAAGCAAGGCGTACACAGTGATGTGTACGCCTCTCATGACAACAACGGGTTGTCATGAGAGAACTACTGCAGCCATGTAAACAAGGTTCTTGTTGCATGTGAGAAAGAAATGTCTGGTGGTGCTGTGACGTTCCTTTTTTCTTTTTTTTTTTCCTTCCATAATGCTCGAGTACTGGCAGGTTAAGAGGTACAAAGTTTCATATCTCAACAATACAAAGCGGTACCGCGATCGTGTGAGCTGCACACAACTACTCACGGAAGTTTTGTCTAAAAATTTTTATCCCACCGAAAACGCCTGTAACGTCTACGAAGGTATTGTAAAAGCCATACTCACACATGACTGGTATATCTCATCGAGGCGTGTAAATTGTGTTCCCTTTATACATATCGCCTTGTGCAATTAACAGAATTTCCAAATCCAGTTCCATCGCTGTGTGACGGAGCCTTCAAGCGCACAGTGGAACTGTTTTTTCTCTCTTCCATTTCACAGTTTTCCACACTCACTGAGAAAATAAAAAAAAAAGAATATTAAGAAAGAGGCAGAGCTCGGCATCAGTTGAAAATTGCACTGTTGCAGGCGCGGCCTTTGAACATCTTCGTTTACACGCAATTAGGCGCACCAAATTCGGTGCATTAGTTGGCGAGGAAATACATTTCTCCCGGCGGCTGCCGAGCTGGAGCTTCGCTATAAGATGACAACAACGCCGTCGATCCTGTGGCGAAGTTGCGTGCGTGAATGAAATCGAAAAAGCT
This sequence comes from Dermacentor albipictus, assembly GCF_038994185.2. Taxonomy (NCBI): domain Eukaryota; kingdom Metazoa; phylum Arthropoda; class Arachnida; order Ixodida; family Ixodidae; genus Dermacentor; species Dermacentor albipictus. The sequence goes on along the minus strand of NW_027225996.1, from coordinate 2,661 downwards.
AGCTGACGAAATGTAGGCACTGTATAGAGCAAAGTGTTGCGTTTCATGAGTGTTTGTCAAAACATGGGTGTCCCTTGCAAGTGCGAAAACTGTGTGCCGAATGCGTGGCACGGGGAAGCCGCGCTTGGGATCGCGCCTGCGAAGCGTTGGTTGATGCTACCTTGACATATTGTTTAAGGACCCTTCATACACACGGAAGTACCGCTTGCCTGTCCATAGTTTTGAGGCCCCAATTAGTTGCCCATGTCTCCTAACGCGCGTTCAACACCTGTCAATATTGTATTCCAAATTCGCTCTTAGAGCGGAAGTACATCGTTTTCCCTGCAACTCTCAAGTGGTGCTGGTAGTCCGTACGTGAGTTTGTCGTTAATCTTGCGAGGCGCATGCGTTCTTCTATGCGTGGACGGCAAAGTGCGGTACTGGCATGTCTGCACATGCGAGACGGTTTGCCTCCGAGTGCGGCCAAAACACGACGTTGTTGCCCCTCGAGAAGGCACCGTGGCGCGCACTTGTAGTTCGTGAAACGAGCATCAGCATGATCAAATCAAGGCAGTGGACAAGCAGTAATGTACCCTAAACCTGCCACCCATCTCCGTCGCGCGGAGATCGCGATAACAGCTCCGATGGCGTTGGGCGTGGAGCGCTAACCACTGTCGAGATCAGTGGTGTGGTCTCACACTCGGCACTGGCAATTCGCGACGCGCGGCGGTATAAGCGAGATTGTGGTGTTGGCTGAAACGGAAGAGAACAGCGCGGCATGCTGTCGTGTTTAAACTCAATTAAACCGCCTGCGAATGTGCTTTCCTTAGCCGCGAACAGGGCGGCCGCGCGAAAACGTGCCTCCTCCAGCATCCTGGCGAACGGCGGCGGCGTGCGCACCGCCCGAGACGGCTGCGCTGGCGCTGGCCAATCGGCGGGTGACTTGGAGAGGAGAAGAGTAGTGCGGCGAAGCACGACGCGCGCGGCGCAGGGGTCATTTTCACTCCGGCAGTCGACGACTTCGGACGCTCGCTCCGTTCGCCATGGCCAGGACCAAGCAAACCGCCCGTAAGAGCACCGGTGGGAAGGCTCCGCGTAAGCAGCTTGCTACCAAGGCTGCTCGCAAGAGTGCACCTGCCACAGGAGGGGTTAAGAAACCGCATCGCTACAGGCCTGGGACCGTGGCCCTTCGTGAAATTCGCCGCTACCAGAAGTCGACCGAACTTCTCATCCGCAAGCTGCCGTTCCAGCGCTTGGTGAGGGAAATCGCTCAGGATTTCAAGACCGACCTCCGATTCCAGAGTTCGGCTGTGATGGCCCTTCAGGAGGCCAGCGAGGCCTACCTGGTCGGTCTCTTCGAGGACACCAACCTGTGCGCCATCCACGCCAAGCGCGTTACCATCATGCCGAAGGACATCCAGCTGGCCCGGCGCATCCGTGGCGAGCGCGCCTAAGTTCGGCCGCTGTCTGCGCCGCAGCCTCGGTCGGTCAGGCAAGCAACACAAAACGGTCCTTCTCAGGACCACCTACATGTTTGCTTCGGCCACGGGAGCACGCGAGACCACGTACTCCAACCGTACCCTCTCGGTCTGTCTGTTCTGTTGTTGTTTTTTTATTATTAATATTTGTGCGTGTGTGTCTGTGGTGGGCTGCCGGTGCGAGGTGTTGCCTCGTTTGGTATGCATATGGTAAGTATTGCGCGCGCTCGAGCACGAACAAGAAGAGAGAGGAAAATAAAAAAAAGAAACAAAATGCGCGTTCGTTGCGAAACGGTTCGCGCATTCATGCGAAGAAGCCGCGCCCCAAAACGAAATTAACGCGGCCGATGTTGCGTGCAAGCTTTCGTGTATTGGAATGCCATGCGTGCGTTTGTTCACGTTCCTCATGCATACCTGCCTGGCTCATAAGTAAGTGCATGCTGGTTGCGGATATGGCCCATTTGTTGTTTGTTTTTAAGGGCCCATATCACAGTCCACTACGCGAATTGCAGTGAGGCTCGTGCCTGTGCGCCCCCGGACACCCTGAAGCTCGCTTTCTATCTACATTCGTGCACTGACATGCCAGCTAGCTAGCAGCAGCAGCAGCGTCAGTTCAAGAGTGGGCACGGTTGCGATAATTCAAACAGAGGGAAACGGGCGCAGAGAACGGGATTGCCAAGCAAAACCCTGCCGTCACACGCATTTCGGTGGTCCTGACAAGGACCGTTGGGTTGTGCGACGAGCGCGACTGTAGTCCGGCGGCTGGGAGCTCGCTTACGCCTTCTTCTCGGTCTTCTTTGGGAGAAGCACAGCTTGGATGTTGGGCAAGACGCCGCCCTGCGCGATCGTCACGCCGGAGAGCAGCTTGTTCAGCTCCTCGTCGTTGCGGATGGCGAGCTGCAGGTGGCGGGGGATGATCCTGGTCTTCTTGTTGTCACGAGCCGCGTTGCCAGCGAGCTCGAGCACCTCGGCAGCCAGGTACTCGAGGACGGCCGCGAGGTAGACGGGAGCGCCCGCTCCGACGCGCTCGGCGTAGTTTCCCTTGCGCAGGAGACGGTGGATACGGCCCACGGGGAACTGGAGACCCGCGCGGCTGGAACGCGTCTTGCTCTTGCCCTTCGCCTTGCCGCCTTTGCCGCGTCCGGACATGCTGGTGCTGTTGCTGAGACTGAGGACGAAACAACGACTTGCACAGTCGCGATCG